>NW_026652278.1:123616781-123634530 GCF_009828535.3 Hylobates moloch
GCAATTTTTTTTTTTTTTTTTGAGACAGAGTCTTGCTCTGTTGCCCAGGCTGGAGTGCAGTGGCGCAGTCTCGGCTCACTGCAACCTCCACCTCCCGGGTTCACGCCATTCTGCTGCCTCAGCCTCCCTAGTAGATGGGACTACAGGCACCCGCCACCAAGCCTGGCTAATTTTTTGTATTTTTCGTACAGACAGCGTTTCACTGTGTTAGCCAGGATGGTCTCGATCTTCTGACCTCGTGATCCACCCACCTCGGCCTCCCAAAGTGCTGGGATTACAGGCGTGAGCCACCTCACCCTGCCAGCCACTCCTTCTTACTATGTGGTATTGACACTGCGCCATCGGGAGATAGGGACTTCTCCTCCCCTTGAGTGTGGGCTGGGCTTAGTGACTTGCTGTTATTGAAGAGAATGTGGTGGGATTCCAGGCCCTTCAAGGGATGTTGGCCATCTTGAGAGCAAACTCAGAAACACGAAGCGACAAACTAAGTGTTCTGCTTAGTTTGATTCCGAATCAACCTCTAGGCATGTGAGTGAGCTAGTGTTCGCATGTCAGCTCCCAGTCTTTGATTTGTACAAAGGAGTAGGTAATGCAGCAGAGAAAACCACGCCTACTGTACCATCTGAATTTCTGACCTTCAGCTTAGTAAATGTAGTATCACTTTTTTACATAGATATTTGAAGTAATTTTTTATGCATTAGTAACTGGAATAAATAGCTTTAAAAATTATTCTGTCCTCGGCAGGGCGTGGTGGCTCACGCCTGTAATCCCAGAACTTTTGGAGGCCAAGGCGGGTGGATCATGATGTCAGGGGTTCAAGACAAGCCTGGCCAAGATGGTGAAACCCCATCTCTACTACAAATAGAAAAAATTAGCCGGGCACGGTTGCAGGAGCCTGTAATTCCAGCTACTCGGGAGGCTGAGGCAGGAGAATTGCTTGAACTCAGAGGGCAGAGGTTGCAGTGAGCTGAGATCATGCCACTGCACTCTTGCACTCCAGCCTGGGCAACGGAGTGAGACTTTGTCTCAAAAAAATATATATATATATATATATTCTGTCCTCATTTGGTATTTTTTCATGAATTGTTTTGGTTATTGTTTTTTTGTTTGTTAGTTTTGTGTTTCCGTTTATATACATGCATGTGCTTTCTATTTATCGTGGTGTTTATAATCTTTTGATTGTTGCATAAGATTACTTCATATACTTTTGTATTATATTTAAACCTCTATTTCTTGATTAATGTCAGGCAATGCTGATAGAAACACCGATATAAAAAAATGAGAGAAGGAACACATATATTTTTCCTATTGTTATTATTCTTGCTTCCTCTCTTAACTTAGGTTATTTATATTAATTTAAAATATTCAAATAATTTGTATAATGTTTCATTAAACTTTGAAATAAAATTTAACTTATTCGCATACTTAATTTTCTATACATTCCCCCTTATATAATTAAGGAAATTAATACACCTATACCTCCTCCTATCTACTATAATTATTTCATAATGTTTGGTCTTTTTTGCGTTCAGAACTTTATCATATTTGTTGTCATATTTTTTGCATATCCTTATAATATTTGGTACCATATTTTTGCATACACATGTTCAATTTTTCCACTAGTGATATTGCAAAACAGCCACTGTGACACATAGCTGCCACATTTATTTCTTAGTTTTGTTAATTCCATTCTGCAGTATTTTCTCCCTGAGTAAGGCTATGTATGTATTTTTTCATGTTCATAAACAGCTGCATATTCTCTATATTTGAATCACTAGGTAGCTGTAGATAAATATCATAAATCATATTGCCATTACCTAAGACTGTTTTAGGACATTTCTGTTATCCTAAGCAACTGGATACTGACTGTGTAACTTCATCCAGCAGCCACTAACCTCACTCCCACTCTAACCTAGCCCACACCTAAACCTCATAGGAAACGGAAATTTTATGCCTGGATAACAGAGTGTTTCTATTTTCTAAATACATAACTAGGGATATGTTTTGTGTAGATAGTCAAATGATTTTGGAATAATAAAGTGAGATATTTCAGAAAATAGTGTCAATACATTCTTCAAGAAAAATAATTCTCTTTTTCGGTATTTTGTTTTTTATTCATTAGATAGTAATTTTGATTTTGTATAAACCAACCTCTCATTTTGTTCTCACCACATTTTACGTCTTCATTTTTTTTAAACTAATCTTTGATGATTTGGCTGCATTCTTCTTGATAATCTTAAACCTTTTCCTCATCTAATAAACAGTGCTATGTATATATACACACAACATGTATATGTTATATATATACAAAATATAGAATATATATATATATATATATACACACACACATGTATTCTTCTACTCACAGGTAAAGTGATATTTTTGATGTCTGAATTATATTTTTTCCTAAATTTGTTGTTAAGGAAATTTGATCTCAATTTCATCTAATTATATTATTTTAATATTTTCTTTCGTGCTAGTTTTATTATACTTTGATCATTTAATTTTTATAATATAAATCACTTTTATATTATTACTTCCATCTTGGATTATCACAAAATATTACGTAGAAGAAGTAATACTTATTTGTGCTACTTGAATAGAAATTGAAAATAGAAATGAGGAACTTTTTCTTATACTTATTTCTATAACTTTTTATTATGCTTATTCACAGAAAAGAAAACTAAAATATGGCAAATATGTGGGAAATCAGTGAGTCAAGTAGGAGTAATGAAAAATTGAATAGCATCATATGATAATAGTGTAGATGTTATGAAGGGACTCCATGGAACTAGGTTTGAAGTTGTTGACAGAGATTGTGGATGTTTTTGAATACAGATTTTTTTTTATTTTAGCATGTATGTATAAGAAACTCGATAATGGTTTATAAAGAAAAAAATTACATTACTAGATCATTTGTTTACAGATAATATCAGATAGTAAATGTAATATACACATTGACAGAGAGGAAAATAGATTCAAAGTAATATCAGCATTCCAGTTTTTTCTAAGTTAAACAAAATGAGGGTCAAAATATTAAAATAACTGCAAATATAATAAAGAGAAAGTTAAGAGAGATAGAGGTAAAAGTTAATGGGATTTGACAAGCTTTTTGTTAAAGAAATTAGATTTTTTTTTAAGTGATACACATTTGAACAGTGGATTTGGGGTAATTTAATCAATTATATCTTCCCCTGTGCTGATTCTTATTAAATTTCTCCTTTTACAAGACACCACATTTTATCTCAGTATCCTCATGTGAAATAGAAAAAATAATATTATAACTCATAAGGTTTTGGATAAAACCCCAAAGAGCTGGTGAAGAGATGTAATCAGAATCAGAATGTATTAGCAGAGTGCCTAGCATGAACGAAGTGACCAGTAAGTCCACTGTGGTTTTACTTTTATTTATTTCTTCACATGCAGTCTTTTTTCTGTTTTTTTTTTATGGAATCTAGCTCTGTTGCCCTGGCTGGAGTGCGGTGGCACAATCTAGGCTCACTGCAACCTCCGCCTCCTGGGTTCAAGTGGTTCTCCTGCCTCAGCCTCCCGAGTAGCGGGGATTACAGGTGCCCGCCACCACGCCTGGCTACTTTTTGTATTTTTTAGTAGAGAGGGGGTCGGGGAGGGTTCACCATGTTGGCCGGGATGGTTTTGAATTGCTGACCTCAGGTGATCCGCCCACCTCCGCCTCCCAAAGTGCTGGGATTACTCACCGCACCAGGCCCAGGCAGTCTTTTTCTATCCTGACTATACACAAAATACAGCATTAATTAAGCATTGCTTATTTCAGTTTATGCTGTATTCAAACTAAGAGTTAACAGTTGGAAACAATGTTATGAAAAAATACATAGCTTCTCACCATATTAAAAGTGAAATTAATTGTAGAAAAGTGAAAGTATTATAAATGGATGATGTGCATTCTAAGACTCTCCTTCCATATTACAAAAAGATGGGAATGGTCTAATTGATTTCAGTTATTCCTGATAGCATTAAATTCTATTATATTCTGATGGCAGTACATAAGCCATTAAAATAAAACACAACTAACCTCTGTAAATCGGTTGAATTCTTGTAAAGAATTTCTAAATGCATGAGCGTATAATGTGTCTATTTCCTAAAGTGTCAATGTTAACACTTTAACTTTCAGTACCAAAGAATATGTATAGTACTATTCTGGATGGCAGGAAACAAGATTAAGCATGTTTATTTTAAAAAGCCTATTGAGTATTGAAGGAAAAAAAGCTTTGCCATAAGTAGAATCAATTTGAGTTTCTTTATATACTGAGCATTATATTTTAGTCACAAGGACGTCTGCATAATTTTCTTGTGCTAATAGATTGTAAAATGAAAGGCATAGCATTGTTTATAGAAAGCCTTAAAAGCCACAAACAGCATTTATGTGGCTAACAAAAGGTTCTTTCTTTCCATGAAACATTTGAAATTTTCAAGAGTACACAAAGTTAAAGTTAATATAAAGTGTTTTTATTTGCCATATTATTTTACCCTTCTGTTATGGTGCTTCCATAAACTGTCATAAAATGTGAGAAGTAAAGAAGATAATTACTGAAAAATGATTGAAATTCTAGATTTCATACCATTATAAATGGTGTCAGGTACATATGCTTAAACATACTCCAAAGACTTAAGTTTAAGTAAATTTGTTTTCATTTTTTAACGAGAATTTATAACTCAGAATTTAGCATTTTGTCTTTATAATTTATGTAAAATAATATAGTAAGAATGGTAGGTGAGCTGAAATGTAGGTCAAGCAATAATTCAAATGAGGAGAGTTCTGAAAAATTACAAAATCAATGATTAAGGTAGAGATAAAATTATTTGTCAAAGGAATTTCAAAGATGGATTATCTTTGCTCAAGCTCTCTTTCTCTGTTGTAATAGAAGACAAGTTCTATTAATTAATCATCTCAATAAATCTTTCAATTAATCATGTCAAAATTTATTCTTAATTTTTTCACTAATATATAAAAGGTAATATCTTTCAAAACTTTAAAAATAAGTCAGCATTGTTCAGTGAAGTATTCTGATTTTGTTTTGATTTTTATTACAGTGATTTTTGACATGTTCAATAATTTAATTTTGGGAATACATGTTCATAAAATCTTTCATAAAAGACTACAATCATGGAGGATACATCTTATTTTAATTAATAGAACAAGACTCCATCTAAGTGGATGATTTTAATATATAGGAAACATATTTTCCTCTAGGAAGTACCTGGTTATTTGTATTTTTTCATCATTATTATTAAACAAAATAAAAACAACAACATTTATTAAATGCCTATTTTATTATAGCACTCTCTTAAGAAGTTGAATAAAGTGAAGGAATTATATATGATTCTCGTTCTATTTTAAAAGTTTAATATAAGCAACATTTTTATGAAACTGCATGCATATATATATATATATATATAAAATGAAAAGTTAGCATTACCCTAAATATTTATATTACATGCCAGTAGTTAAATCAATATTATTTTAAGGGAATAGGTTGGAAGCCAGGCAGCTTGGTACCTATTGCTATATCCATCTTACTCTGAGATATAGGATATTGTTTGAACTTTGTTAGGAAAGAATGCTTCAACTTTATTAAGTCAATAACATAAACTCAGTATTTTTCCAATGATCAAGTCTACTGTTCATCTGACTTGAACATATCTTTGTTCTTTTATTTTTTAATTTTAAAACAAAATTATTTTAATTAAAAATAAATAATAAATAAAATAAATATTTTAATTATAAATTAATAAACTTTGTTTATCTGAATTTTAGTCATAATTTGCATTTTCCACTAACACACACTTGTCTGACATTGTGAAAGTATTCCTCAACATTTGATACAATTACTACCTGTGACTTCTGACTTAAAATGCCTGCTATGGTTGCCTACTTCTCCCACGGTATAGCTCTGTTTCTTCTCAAGAGTGCTGGATGGTTTACGGTATGTTTGGTTTCAGAAAAGATAGGCTCAAAATTATGTAACTTTTACTCTCAGGGTCCAAAGTTTTGTTGCTGATGAACTATGAATCAGACGAGTGTTCTATCAGAAGGAATTTAGGCAACAATATGTTTAGGGAAAGGATATTTAGGGTGACAAAATATATACATAATACAGTAATGAGTTAAAATTACTTTTTTGTTGCAAGATCATATAGAATTTTGTGATAGTAATCTCATAGTCTCAATTATGAAAAAATATACTTTTTAAATATAGTAATTTATTATAAACTGTTATTTTTCACTTTCTTTTTAAAATAAATGTGATATTATTGAATTGTATTGTCTTCCTTCAGTTATACATAAATTATTAATATTTTTGTTTAGAATTTAACAGTACACCAGAGGTTCATGGGGTCTGTGAGCTCACTCAAAGAGTCCCTCGAATTGCACATTGTCAAAGTATAGGAATTATGAGATTCCCTTCCAGAAGTGAATCCATAGAACTCAATATATTTTGAAAAAGGTCCTGCATTAAAAATTAAATTGAGAACCTTGCTTTAAAAAGTTGCAAACCGAAGTTTGACATCTAAACCCTAAAACAAGGAGAATATTGCAATATAAGTAAATATTGCTATCTCTGAATTATTTAAAATGAAATTAGAAATACAATAAAAAGAAGAAAATACCAAAAAGGAAATCTACAAGATACATAACAAAGTCCAGGCATGGTGGCTCAAGCCTGTAATCCCACACTTTGGGAGGCCGAGGCGGGTGGATCACGAGGTCAGGAGATCGAGACCATCCTGGCTAACACGGTGAAACCCCGTCTCTACTAAAAAATACAAAAAAAAAAAATTAGCTGGGTGTGGTGGCGGGCGCCTGTAGTCCCAGCTACTCGGGAGGCTGAGGCAGGAGAATGGCATGAACCCGGAAGGCGGAGCTTGCAGTGGGCTGAGATTGCACCACTGCACTCCAGCCTGGGCGACAGAGCAAGACTCGGTCTCAAAAAAAAAAAAAAAAAAAAGATACATAACAAAATTAGGACTGCTATATTAGCACGTGTATCTGACAAAATAGTATTTCAGGAGAAAAACATACAAATTATAAAAAGGGAAATTTGAAAATGAACAAACAGTCCAATGTGTGAATAGCAAAATTAGTTCAAAATGCATTGGGTCAAAACCTACAAAATGAATAATAATAAATGTAATCTTATTTCCACATAACAGAATTTGCATATTATTTTAAAGCCATATAGAAAATTTATGTAAATATCGACAGGATATTAGACCACAAAGAAGTAAAACAAATTTCAAAGGATTGATATAAAACATGTTCTCAGAATTTGACAAAATAAAATGTAAATGATAAAAACAGAAAAATATCTAATATTACCATATATTTGGAAAATAAAAACATGTCATTTGATAAGGTATCAGTGAAAAGAGAAATCACAATATTACACTGAATGTTAATGATACATTTTCAACTAAATTTCCAAAAGTACACCTTAACATTTTAAGGATACAGATAGAGTATCCCTCAGAAAAAAATGTAAAGGCAATTATTAGGAAACAAAATGATTAAAATAAATGAGTTAAAGTTTCAAGCAGAAGCTGTGAACAAAACTAAAGCAAATATAGATATCTAGATAAGTAAAAAGAATTTAAAGCAATTTTACTTACCTGCTTAAAACATAAAAACGAAACAAGAGAAATGATCAATAAAACCAAAAGTGTGTCTTTTGCAATGAGTAATAAATAGCAATCTGGCAAGTAAGCTTGCATCAAAGAAAGAACAAGGTCAAGGAAATAATTCTAGGAATGATACTGGGTATATAATTGTGGTAACTGTATTTCTAAAGTCAGTTGGAAGGAAGAGAATGATGGGGATGATTGAATGAGAATTCCACTTCCAGTTATATACCCAAAAGAATTAGAAGCAGGGTCCTGAAAAGATGTTTGTACACCCATGCACATCGCAACATTATTCACAAGAGCTAAAATGTGGAAGTAACCCAAGTGTTTAGAGATGAACGAATGGATAGGCCAATATGGTATATCCATATAGTAGAATACAATTCAGCCTTAAAAAGGAAGGGTAGGCCGGGCGTGGTAGCTCATGCCTATAATCTCAGCACTTTGGAAGACTGAGGCAGGCAGATCATGAGGTCAAGAGATGGAGACCATCCTGGCCAACATGGTGAAACCCCGTCTCTACCAAAAATACAAAAATTAGCTGGGTGTGGTGGCGCGCACCTGTAGTCCCAGCTACTCGGGAGGTGATTGTGCCACTGCACTCCAGTCTGGCGACAGAGCAAGACTCTGTTTCAAAAAAAAAAAGAAATGAAAGAAAAAGGAAGGATATTATGGCATGTATTACAACATGGATTAATCTCGAGAACATTGTGATAAGTAAAATAAGCCTATCACAATAAGACAAATACTGTATGATTCCATAAACATAAAGTATCTACAGTTGCCAAAATTATAAGGTAGAAAGTAGAATAGTGGTTGCTAGCAGATGTGGGGAGGGAAAATGGAGAGTTATTGTTGAATGGGTATAGAATGTTTCAGTTTTGAAAGATGAAAACAGCTCTGGAGATGGAGTGTGTATATGGTTGCACAGCAATATGGATGTACTTAATACCATTAAACTATTCAAACTGAACAATAAAAACCTTTAAGATGGTAAATTTTATATGATATGTATTTTACCACATTAAAAAAATAAAGAAGAAAAGAGATAGCTGAAGAAGTGAGGAAGTGTATTGGGAGTATTGCAGGGACAGGAGATTAGGTCAGGGGCTGTAATTATAAACAGGAATGCCTCCCGGAGAAGATTACATAATAAAACAAAATCTCATGAAGGGGAGGTTAGCATTTCATAGGTCACAATAAGAATTTTGACTTTTTCTCTGCACAGGAAGGAATTGGAGGGTTTTGAAGTTACAGTATTCATTTAAGGTTTTAATGCGATCATTCTGAGTACTGACAAGCTAAAAATGGAGTAGTTAAGTAGGAAGCTAGTGCATTCATCCCATGTGACAGTTGCTAGTGGAGTATATCAGGTTGGTAGTGGTACAGATGGTCTGATAGTTGATTTGTGAAAATATTTGAAAGGTGTTGATCTAAAGTTTCTAGGAATTATATAATGTTAAGTAATTAACGTGTTTCTACTTTAATAATATTTCACATTAAGAAAATATGAAATATAACTAATTGCTTATAAGTAACAGGAAACTTCCTAAAAAGCATATTGACTGTTATGCTCTGACATTGTACATTTATTATGTATAGGAAACCTGAAGTTTTAAAAGTTTAGGAATGTGGCTATATTTTAATATATGTTCAAATATAACCAAACTCAAAAATGTAGAATTGCTGCTATCATGTCATTAGATTCAAATTATCCTATAACCCATGAAGATAGCATAGCATGCCTCTAGCAGTATGAGTTCAAATGATTAATTTGTATATAAAAATACTAAGATGCCTCATTAGGTTTTGTGACTATAATCACTATCAGTGTAACTTGTGTAAGTATAGACAAAAGGGGGATTTAAGACATTTTAGATAAAAATGCCTCAAGAAAATGTTTACATATAGTATTTTATACATTAGAGGCATGTACAAAACTATAAAATCAGGTCTGACAATTAAATAAAAAGAATGTTACATTTAAAATAAATAATGCGAAGGACTTTAAATCAGCATTATATTAAATATTATTGCTAAACACTGATCAAATCAAAGCAAAACAAAATAAAAATACAGCTTTCTTGATCCATTTTTTTCTTTTTTATGTTTAAGAACAAAATAAAGCAAACACATGGTGGGTGGGAGTAGTGGTTATCAATTCTTCTTAAAGCATATTAAATGGTAAATTGTTGCAAAGTTTATATACTAACATAACTTTGATGAAACTTAACACTATAAAATAAGCACAAAAATAATTCCTTGTGGATGATTTGTGTGTATGTAAATATATAGCATTTTCCTAGAAACTTGAAAAAAATTTTTTAGAGGTGAGGATCTCACCGTGTTTCCCAGAGTGGGTTTAAACTCCTGGGCTCAAGTAGTCCTCCCACATAGATGGAACTACAGGCACACACCATCATGCCCACTTATAGTTTTATCTAGCAATCTTGACATCAACACACATAAAAATATTCTGCTACTTCATTTTCAAGTATGCTGTTTGCATTTCTTTGTGAAGATTGAAGATCATTAATGAAATACAGTTGGTACAATTGTGTTAATCTGAAATAAGGTAAACAAGTGAGACTCTAATAAAATTGTCACATATAGGAATGTGTAATTGTGAATTCAAGTCAATGCATTCTGTAAAATTGTGTCATATTTTAAAATGTGCTTTACCAGTCAGCTTGGAAAGCTTTTACCTTTCTTATGTTTGTTTTTATAAAGTAATGTATCAAATTAAGGGTCTTATAATGACATCTGACACAATGGTATAAAGACAGATGTTTCAAAAAAAGTCAATCTTAAATTCAAAATGCCAAATATTGGGTATGCACAAAACCCATGTGTAAGTAATTGAGTTAAAAATCAGTGAAAGTGTAAAAACTACGTAGAAATACTTTTTACATGAAATGACCCTTAAAGTTGGTAATATGATAAACAGAATACTCTTAAAGTTCATAATTTTTTTGACTAATTAAAATTAAAGGTCATAATTTTTTGACTAATTAGAAATATAGGCCTGCATAACCTTATATTACCCTGGTTAAAGATAATTATTGCAATCAGAAAATGCAAAGAGTGACTATTTTTTTCCAAAGCTGTATCACAGCTGAGTTGTTTATTGGTGTTCTGTTAATAACTCTAATTCATGTAGTCCATGACCACAGTCATTTTTATTTTTAAAAAGTACACTGAATGCACTTACATGAAAAAAAAATTCTTTGGAGGATATCCTACATCTGGAAAGTCTACATTTTAAAATTATTTCACCCTGATTTATATAATTTGAGCTATTTTTGTATCAAGGTTGTAGAGAAAAAATACTAAATAATATAACTTTTCTAACATAAAATAAAGGTTTTGTTTCTAATTTATTTGTAATTGGTAGCACAATTTGAAACATACAATCATTTTCATTTATTGCTATCTAATAGCTTACATGCAATTAATTCCTAAATGACAATTTTTAAATGAGCACACCATTATCTAGCAACTTTTGAAAGGTGGCACTTCATCTAGATAAACTGCTGAGAAGGGGGAAAATAATTCAGAAATGTTTTTTTCTGTTTGATCAGTTAATATTTGTTCAGTGAAATATTACTCTCTAGGAAACACACCTTTCCTTTCTTCATGTAGAGTTAATAGTATTTTATTTTGTCTAGTATATAGCATTTTTTGACATTGAAATGATGTAATGACCATAAGTGTGCTTTAAAAATATATAACACTATATTGGTAGGGAACTATTTAGATAATAAAAAACATTCTCACTGAAAACTTAGTACCTCTCCCAAAGTTTTGAATTAATTTTTTTTTTAATTTTGTGTAAACCTCTTGTGTGATTCTAGTTTGCAAGATAAAGATTCCTAGAGCTGTGAAGGAGGGCAAATGTATATTTTTTCACTACTGATTTAGTTTCCAGCCTGTTTTAGAAACTTAGTAAATATTTTTGAATAAATGAATAGTTATTACTTCATCATAAAAATTAGGATGTGGGAAAATTAGCATAGTTTTTCAATTATAAATATAGGGAATATCATTGAGAACTGTTACTAGATTAACCTCATCAATCACATTTTAATAATCTGTACTACTCAAAAGTACTTACAATTTTTACATCTACCCTTCAGTAAAGTCCAAAGAACAAAAGAGCTTTAATTTACAAGTGTTTTTTCAAAATATTAATAGTATAAATTATAAATACTAAAACTTAGAGAAGAGAGTTTGATTCACATTTTTTCATAAAAATAATTTTTCAAATACATATAGGAATTTTTAAATATATGTTATTTGGAAAGATGATTAGGAAAACTATTTAGTTCAAAAGAAGTGTTATCATAGATTACTCCTTAAACTGAGCTTAAAAATGACTGAGATACTGAATATGATGATAATAACTGGAATTCTTTTATATGGGTAACATTTTATGAGAAAATAATAAATTACTGTACCATCTTTCCCTAATATATCTTTTATTCAGAATGCCTAAGGCTTAAACCCTGAAGAAAAAAAATAAAGCATCAAATAGTAGGGAAGAGTTCGCTGTTCTTTTTGCAACTGCATGTTGTGTGAAGAAGAAAATTAATTCAGGATTGCTTGAGCCTTGTGTTTTCCTCTTAAAAACCGTTTAAATGTCCTAATTTGCTTACAGTATTTGTTAATAAATTATTCACTATGTACTTTTGTATATTATGTTTGTAGGCATTTCTTTTGTAGGCAGTGGTTTGCATTGGCTACAACTAGTAATTAGTTAATAGCATGGTGACTTTCACTGTTCAAGTGTAAGGCAACCTCAAAGAGAGTGGCTGGCCTACGATTTAAGTAATTTATTCCTATCTTAGCTCAATTACCTGATGTCTGATGCTAAGTCAAGTAAAAAAAATTGGTTATGCTCTTGTAATTGCTAAACATGGCTGGCATACTTATCTCATGGACTGAGAATGTTCTTTTTAATCTATGTATCTATCTGTCTATCCTTCCATCTATCTATCACCTATCATAATAGGTGTCCCTATCATAAGGGACAACATAATCATATCTTCCTCTTCAATAAACCATTATGTCAACTCTCATTCCCTATCTCTGAGTATCTTTCTAGTTTATTTTTATAAGTACTTATTTTAAATACATAAGTAATGTTTACTCACAGAGACTCTTGTATTTAAATTTTAATTTGATTAAATATCAAAGTTATTCTACACGTTGTATTCCTTTTAAATAGTATAACTCTAGGATGATTAATTATCCTCATTCTATCTAAAAATATGTGTAAATGTATAAAATTTAAGTAGTGAGATTAGCTATAATAATATAGCAGAAGAACACTATAGAATTATAAGGTCATTTTATACATCCTGGGTACCACATCTGTACGATGGGAAAGTAATTGTTTATATTCTTTCTAGAAAAATGTTCAAAAATAATAACAAAATCACTGGACATTGTTCATTTCTGATATTGTTTGTTCCTATTTAGAAGTTATTTAAGTTTCATTCCAACCACCAAATGTCTAATAGTGTACGTTACAAAACCATGAGTAAATTGTTGTAATAATTTTTGTAGAGAAAACTATGATGTCAAATATGTACAGCACCAATTTAATATTAGTTTTTCTACAGGAAAAAATCAGTGTCTATTGAACGTCTAAAATTATAGATTAGTGAGTGAGAAATGTATGGATTTATTTTATCATTAAGGACATTAATATGTAAAAGTAGTGGATTAATCCATTTAAATAAATATATTTTGATAAAAGTAGAAATAATACTTTTATATACTTTGATCTAAACAATTTAAATATACACAAATAAACATTTGATTGATTCTGAATGGGAATAATGAGATTCCCATTATGGGATTCATGAGATGATATTGGGAGACAGGACCATGTGGTGATTCAAAGTTTCTAGGCCCATACAATGTTTTCCTTTAGCTTCATTATTTTTTTCCTACCTGTGAGATCTCGAGTTCTAAGGTTTGGTTTTCTCACATATAAAAATGAAAACGTAATCAGCTCAATTGTAGTAGTAGGAAGATTCAAATTAAATAATCCAATAATAGCTTTGTGTCAGTGCCTAGCATAGAGATCTCAAAAAACTATCCACTATGGTGATTCTATAAATAAGAATAATTAGAATTACTGTGGGTATGCAATCCATTTCCTTACTTACATAAGCATGTATACTGAATGAGAGGTATACATATAATTAGCATACCTTCTCTTCTAGCTCCGTATTCAAATACTTCAGGTTAATCTAAAAAAAATACAGAGGTATTTTATATCCCACATACACTTAAGTTCCTACATATATTTCATATATCCTGTAAAATATATCCTGCATACATTAATATCCTACATATATTTTATAGCTCTATAAAATATGTATATATTTTATATCCTACATATATTTTTAACAAAACTTACAGAAGAACCAAATGAATCCCCAATTTTTTTAGGATTGGATGTAAAACATCTCTTAATAAATGTGCTTATTTTTAATTTGACGCACTCTCATTTAGCAAATGTTACCTTTCAGTGATTTTATGCTTAGTGTTGGTCATTTGAATAATATATATGCATATATATAGAGAGAGAGAAAGAGAGCAAGTGCACAGCTGCGTACACATTTACTACTAGTCTGAATACATCTTTTTGTTATTCACTAAAAAAGAATTAAATTAAATTTTAAAAGTTTGGGGAATCAAAGTTAACATTACACAAGCATGTTTGTTTCCTGTCCTTTACGATTTTATAATAATTACAGTATTATAATATTTAGGCTTTTTATCATTTTTTATGGTAATTGATCTTCTAAAATGTCTAATTGTTTAGGCCTGGGCTCTTCACATTTCTGATAATGTATATTTAGGAAAGTTCTTAAGGTTCTGTTCATTGCTAGTCCATGTGAACTTAAGGAGAAAATATAAAGTTGCTCACGCACCACAGAGGAAAAATGGTCATATCTGCAAGAAGGTAAACCTGCACAAGGTGTTGAAACTCAAGCAGAGTGAAGACGGTGATTCCCTGCAGGGGAAGTCTGACCTGAGATGTCAGCACATACGCAAGATGAGGAAGACATACACCAGAAACATGGTCCAGAACACAGTGTCAGAACCCAAATGACTTAACAAAGACCCTCTTCAAAGAATAGAGTCTAGCTTGTGGTTTTGGAAACAAACAGAATTAAAAGTATCTATTTAAATTACAAGATTCCTTTGTTCTTGAGACTATATCTCTGCAAGGCACCCGGTCAGTTTCAGTATACTGTTTTCCAAAGTTGTTAACATTATTTCTTCATGGAGAAAAGTCACCAACTCGATATTAGTCTACGGTTCGATTTTCTATTATTTAATTTTAGCATATATTTATTTCAGGCTCTATAATTATTTTTATTGTACTAATATTTACTGGGTTCAAAGTTTTAACACTATGTGGAAATTTATACTTAGTGAAATCTTGCTCCCGTCTCATCACATTTTCACCTCTCTGAATTTCATTTCTCTGATAGATACAAAAACAGCTGTCAAATTTTGGTTTATTTTGCTTGTATCTTTGTGTAAGAACCAAGCCATCACTTCAAAGCTCTTTACATGTTGGAGCTGAAACAGGAAGTTGTAATTTGCTTTTAGCCAACAGAATGTGGCACAGGTGATTGAAAGAACGTTACTTCCATGATAACATGATATACAATTTTACCTTCTGTCTTACTAATTAACTCCATCTCTGCTGTGGCCACTCCCTTTGCTTGCACACTTTGATGAGGCTAGGGGCTATATTCGAGAGGTCCAAATGACAAAGAACTCAGGCCTTCAGCCAACAGCTGGCAGGAAACCAAGTCTCTCAATCCTACCAGCTGCCAGGAATTAAATCCTGCCGACAGCCATGTTAGTTTGGAAGGGGTAAGAGTCTCCCAAGTCCAATTTCACATAAAAACCCAGTACTGTTCTATCTCCTCATGATAGCCTTGTGATAGACCCTGAAGCAGAGGATACAGTTAAGCCATAACTGGATTTCTGATGCAGAGAAGCTATGAGAGAATCACGTGTGCTGGTTTTTAGCTGCTGAGTTTGTTCTACTATATTATGCAGCAATAGATCACTTACATAAATATCATTTGGTAGAATGTTCACTACTTATAAAGGTGTGTCACTTCTTTTCCAGATTTTAAGGAATCCTAAGAGCTTAAAGATCAGCAGAAATCCAAATATCTTCAAGAGAAAACTAATTTGGGGGTTTCTCCTATCAGCTATTAGTACAAACCATGTCTAAGAGATAAAACTAAGAGTTTTATTCTCTTGTGCTGAGGTGATGGCAGGAAAGAGCATAATTGCATCACACTCTGGGATCGACATCCATTTATGATCACCTTATTTATCTGATATGATATCTCACTATTTCCAGTAATTAGCTGTTTAAATCAAACTGTTTTCTGTCTCCTCTTACCCCATGAGTGTGTTTTTATAGCTCAGCAAAGATGTTATCATCTACAGAACAGTCTGTAATAGCAACCTTCATAATACTTTTACTTTGCCCCACCTCAGACAGATGTCACGGGATTTGACTTGTAAAAAATCATGAGACATGCAAATGTACAAAAGACAATTATTAGAAAATCTATTGAGACCATAGTAACAGGTTAAATTTTTCTATATTTTAAAATTTTAATAACATAAAGAGCTAAAGACAAGAATTATTTGAAAAAATCAACATCAACTACTGATTAAAAAATAAATTCTCAAATAAGTCTCCCTCTCCCTCTGCCTCTCTCTTTTCCTTCCTGTTTATCTTCATTTGTCTTGTCCATTTTTTTCCTTTGGACTTTCCATTACTCTCACTTGCTCTCTTGTTCTCTAGCTCTCACTCCTCCATCTTTCCACTGATAAACCTAAACTGAAGTCTAAACATTGAAAAAACAGAAGCATAAATCAGTATTAAATCAAATTTAAACAAGCAGGTTCAAAATCACTAACATTATCTAACATATTTTTCTGGAGTTAGCAGTAAATTCAATCATTCAACAGAAAGAAATCAATGAAAAATTGTAGAAATGATACAAATTTATCATCATTTTATATAATGCGATTTAGTAGTTGGAAAATCAATACCAAAATCAAATGAAAAAATTAATGCATGCAATAACAATGTGTGTATGACTAGTTATAGGAATTTATATATAAATAACAATAGCTTTTCTCTGTATTAACAATAATCATCTCCAACATTTTACAAAAGAAAACAATCTTAGTTATAATAGCAGTAAAAATGATAAAATTAATTACACACACAAGAAAGTCCTCCAAGAAATAATAAGAACTTTAGCAGAAAAGCCTTACAATTCTATTTATTTAAACAAATTAAAAGGATTTAAGTATGTTAAAGAATGTGAAATGATTCTCTACAGGAAAAAGTCAATACTGTAAATATGTCAATTCTCATGCTGATCAATTTACTTATAAACTTTTTAGAATATGGAAAATCATATTAAGTAGCTCATGTAAAAGAAAGTACAGAAAAAGAGAGTATGTAGAAAATAATAAGATAAAAGAGTAATAATTTTGGTTACTGGCACTGAAATAGGAATTGTTTAAGGAAATAGGATAATGCATAGAGCAATTCAAATAGATGTAAAAATCTGGTCTACTATAGAGGTGGCAATATGAGGAAAAAATAAAAAATCAGTCACATTTTGACAAATTACTACTTGAAAAATAAAGGTTTGGAAATCTTCCTCATTCTAAACATAAAAATTAATTCTAAATTTATCTAGTATTTCATTAATTTTAAAGAAGTAAAATTAAATAGGCCGGGCGCGGTGGCTCACGCTTGTAATCCCAGCACTTTGGGAGGCCGAGGCGGGCGGATCACGAGGTCAGGAGATCGAGACCATGGTGAAACCCCGTCTCTACTAAAAATACAAAAAAATTAGTCGGGCCTGGTGGCGGGCACCTGTAGTCCCAGCTACTCGGAGAGGCTGAGGCAGGAGAATGGCGTGAACCCGGGAGGCGGAGCTTGCAGTGAGCCGAGATTGCGCCACTGCACTACAGCCTGGGCGACAGAGCGAGACTCCGTCTCAAAAAAAAAAAA
>NW_026652278.1:123634630-123904784 GCF_009828535.3 Hylobates moloch
AAAAAAAAAAAAAAAAAAAAAGAAGTAAAATTAAATATTCAGGTGCAATGGCACTTACCTGTAGTCCCAGTTACTTGGGACACTGAGGCAAGAGAAGCTCTTGAGCCCAGGATGTAGAGGTTGTAGCGTGCTATGATCATGTGTCAGAATCACCATTACACTCCAGCCTAGGCAACAAAGTGAGACCCGCATATCTAAAAACAAACAACAACAACAACAAAAAACCCACCAAAAACAAAATTACTAAAAATGTAAAATTAATAAAATAAAGCATTAGAAGTATTTTTGTAATTTTAATTTTAGAGTGGAGAATTTTATTAAATAGACAATTCACAAAAGAAACCTCAGAAAATAGTTAAAAAAGACCCTCAGCTTAGTTACTAACAAGAAATTATAAGTTAAACAACTAAATATCATGTTGGTTAATCTTTGCAAATACCTCAAAAATAATGGATGGCCTTTACAATTGGGTTTGACTATAGATAGGCAGCCACCCTTAAACACTGCTTATATAAACTTAAGGGACTTCAATTTAATATTTACCAAATTTTAAAAATTCTGTCTTTTGACTTAGTTCCACTCAAAAAAACTATCCGAAAGTAATATTCACACACACACACACACACACAAAATCGTGGTCTTTAGAAACAATCTAAATACTCAAGTTGAGAGCTGTCAAGAAAGGGGTCACTGATGAGATGTTATTTAAGTAGAGTGTTATTAGAAGTGAAGGAATAGAGCACACAGGTATCTGCAAAGAGAATTACAAGTTCAAAGGCTGTGAAGCAGAAGTATACTTGATAAGTTCGGAAAACATCTGGGAGTCCAATATGGTTGGATCATACTCACCAGGGAAGAGATTATTAAGAAGAGGGGGGTAGTAGAGGGATTCCACATCATAAGAATCTTTTAAAGACCACTTTACTTTTACTCTGAGAGAAAATACTAATGACCTAAGTGTTTTGATTAACAGTGTTAAGATATACCATTAAATACTCTTTCACATCAGACAAAATTATGTTTTCGGACTTTATTTTATGGGTTTAGATATCTGGAGAAAAAAATCTAAATAATTTTAAATGAATGGTTTAGGTTAGCATTATATTATTTTTGGTTACTTTTAAATTGCCAACAAAGATTGTATATAAGCATTAGTCTGTGAAGACAAGATATATACAGGAAAAATTAATTTAATTACTTTAAATTTTAACACAATTACCTACTACTTATCCATTTCACTCTATAATCAAAACTTAGTAAGTTAATGTAAAATTGTGATTGATACAGTGTTTTGGTGTCCTAATAAATAAACATAATGTATGCTGGGCAACTGGTCAACTGTATCCCCCATAATCTGGCTGTGGATATACAGTAGATGCTCAATAAATGTTGATGAGCTATAATTTATGGAGTAATGTTAAGATATGTGTGAGGAAAATAAAGTAGTTCTCAGACAGGCATACTTGGGCACAGTGATTTATCAATTTCAGTTATAAAGAGCCAATTTTTTTTTTTTTTTTTTTGAGACGGAGTCTCGCTCTGTCGCCCAGGCTGGAGTGCAGTGGCACAATCTCGGCTCACTGCAAGCTCCGCCTCCCGGGTTCACGCCATTCTCCTGCCTCAGCCTCTCCGAGTAGCTGGGACTACAGGCGCCTGCCACCACGCCCGGCTAATTTTTTGTGTTTTTAGTAGAGACGGGGTTTCACCGTGGTCTCGATCTCCTGACCTCGTGATCCGGCCGCCTCAGTCTCCCAAAGTGCTGGGATTACAAGCGTGAGCCACCGCGCCCGGCCATAAAGAGCCAATGTTGTTTGGATATGTTTTCCTTATCACTATTCACTGAGAAGAAACAGAAAACCAGGGAAAGAGAAACCACTGAAATTTAAGTTCTTGATCAGACGATGATTTATTTCCATGAGCAAGAAACATTATCCTACATAAAAAAATCTCCCTTATGAAGTGTTTGTATTTTTCACTGAAGACAAAGCATTTCATCCAATAAGTGAAATCTTAAGATAACTGGGAGATTTAATAAACTGGTATAAATTAATGTCAATTAAGCAATAATTAAAGTCAGAGGATGGTTTTCTTGTTTTATTTATTAGAGATGAGTTTTCACTGTGTCATTCAGGCTGGAGTGCAGTGGTGTGATCATAGCTTATAGCAGCCTTGAACTCCTGGGTTCAAGGGACCTTCCTGATTCAATCTCCCAAGTAACTGGGATTTTTTCTTTGTTTGTTTTATCTCTGTAAGAGCTTATAAGCTAAAAGGCAGTGTGTTACTATGGTGAACTGGAACGTTTCTCTTGATAACTGTCACAGACAAGCCTTTTGTGTGATTACAACATTTTTCATTTTATTTTTGGGATTTTACCTTATTATTTTTATTATGTTATGACACTGTGTGATAAATAAAATGTAATTTATTCATAAAATCAATATAATCAATGCATATTAACTATCAACAGTTCTAAATCATGAGAATATAGCAAATAATTTTGAAATTGTTACGGTACATAGAGCAACCTAGAAGACTATGTAACTGGAAATATATCTTTACACTTAAACTGTATATGATCCTCTTAATGACGTTTATTGTTAAACTAATTTAGGAAACATAAATTTCGTCTCATCCATGAGCATAGAATATCTTTCCATTTATTTGTATCCTCTTCGATTTCTTTTTCTTTCCTTTTTTTCTCTTCTTTCTTTCTTTTTTTTTTTTTTTTTTTTTAGATGAGGTTTTGCTCTTGTTGCCCAGGCTGGAGTGCAATGGCGTGATCTTGGCTCACTGCAACCTCTGCCTCCCAGGTTCAACTGATTCTCTTACCTCAGCCTCCCGAGTAGCTGGGATTACAGGCACCCACCAAAACGCCCAGCTTCTTTTTGTATTTTTAGTAGAGATAGGGTTTCACCATGTTGGCCAGGCTCGTCTCAAACTGCTGACCTCAGGTGATCCACCCGCCTCAGCCTCCCAAAGTGCTGGGATTACAGGTGTGAACCACCGCTTCTGGCCCAATTTCTTTTTTCTTTTTTTTAAATAGTTTTGAGCATACAGGCTTTTCACCTCCTTGGTTAAATTTCTTCCTAAGTATTTTATTTTACTTTTTGGTGCTCTCATAAATGGGATTGTTATCTTGATTTCTCTTTTGGCTAGGTTGTTATTTGTGTATAAAAATGGCATGGATTTGTTGTATGTTGGTTTTATATTCTGCAACTTTTCCAAATTTATGTAGTAGATCTAACAGTTTTTTTGTGAAGTCTTCGGGAATTTACTACATAAATTTGTCTCCTATCATCTGCAAGTAGAGATTATTTTACTTTTTCTTTTCAGATTTGGATACTTTTTCTTTTTCTTTGTCTAAATGCCCTTGTTGGTACTCCCAGTACTGTTGTGAACAGAAGTGATGAGAGTGGTCATCTTTGCCTTGTGACATTTTTTAAATTATCATTATGAAAAAATTTTACCTATATTTTAAAAAATATTTTTGGTTATTATACAATGTTTTAAGCAGGATCTAAAACAATTGTATGTTTAAACCTGTTCCTGCTGATAAATCAACAAAATGAGGAATTTTATTGTCACATTTGTTAATACTGCTTCATTTAATTTGATTTATTATTACTTTCTTTAAAGAGTTTATGTGTGTGTCAGTATTATTAACATCATGTTTGCTAATTGTTCTAGACTTCTTAGCCATTGTCATTTCATTTTGTTTAGTTGCAAATGAACCCTGTTGCAAATGGCCAAAAATATGGCCAATTACCAAATAACTCAAAAATCCTCATTTTAATGGCTACATAGTAACTACATTGTGACACCTCTACTAATAGGTTAGATCTAGGTTTAATTTGGAGCATATTTGATGTATGATTCATGGAGCACACTTTTAACCGCATCTACTTTGGTGAGATAATCTTCTAATCATATTGACAATTTTAAAAACATAATATTCAAAATAAGAAAGTTACTGAAGTGAAATATCTGGTAAAAATATTCAGCTTATAATAACTAATGATTATTGTTGGACTGGTCAGATAACTTTGAAGTTTACAAGATCATAAGATAGCACAGATTAAGTCTGAATGTGTTATTGTCTGAGGATATATTTTTTAAAAATCTGTGAACTCCACATAAATGGTAATCATGCATTTGATATATGGGTGTATGCAAGGACAACATATTCATTCCTATTTGAGCTTTTAATGATAAAAAATGATGTAAAAAGGAAAAGAGAAATGTGAATTCAGCAAAGCCAAATGATTTTTGAAACTCACGTGATACATGCACATGTAATCAGAACATAAACATTAATTGAACAGGTATATATTTGCATAGAAACATGTATTTCTTAATTAAAATATAAAATTCATATGTTTACAGTGTTTTGAGACTACTCCCATTTTCTAAATAACATTTTTCTTATTTGGCGAAATACAACTTTATTATAGTAGCATGTTTGGCTCTTTAAATATGAATAACATTTGACTACAATCAAATGAAAACTTGTTTTATCTATTTTTATTATTTAAAGTATATAAAGCTTGTTTTATCTACTTTTATTTACTAGAGCCCATTGTGTAGAGTAGATCTTGTGGGAAAATATATTACTTAATATTTTAGACTTTGGGTTTTTGTTTTATTTTCCTAACCTTTTATTGAGATCTTAAGAGACATGCATAAAAATATACAAATCATTAAATATCTATTTTTTAAGAATTTTCCTCCAAAGTAAACACACCTATGTAATCAGAACACAGAAAACAAACAAACAAACAAAAACTTCACAAGAATCAAGAGCCTCTCCAAAATACCCTTTCAGGTATTTCTCCCACCAGTGGTAACCACCATTTTGACTCTTAGCAGTATTGATGAACTTTTCTTATTTAGAAACTTTCTACAAATGTAATCATATAGTATGTATTTTTTGTGTGTCTGATTCTCTAAGTATTGTTTATGATAATCATCCATGTTGCTATGTGCTGTAGTTTTCTATCTTCATTATTATATGATATGGCATTATATAAATATGCCACAACACATTTATCGATTCTAGTCTTGATGGACATTTGGAATAGTTTCTAGTGGTGCTTTAAATACATGAATACTAAAGGAGTCTCATATTTGCATCTGCAACTAAGTACTTGTCTATGGCAGTGAGGGTGTCAGACAAATTTCTGTAGGACCTATACTTGCTAAAGCCCACTAAACAAAGACCATTAGCAACATACCTGCAGTTGAACAAAGTTGGATATATTGGCTTTTGGTAGCAGTGGAGAATGAAAACCAGGAGATCCACGGGCTAGATCATGGAGGAGTCAGTGAAAGATACCTACGGAATATGGAGGACTCACCTTGGTTACAAGATTTATCAGACTATGTCAACCAACCAAGTTCCTCAAAGAAGCAGTTTTCTTATTTTCAAAAATATACTTCTGTATAGAGTTAATGTTAGTTCACTGTATTAATGGTTTCTTCTTGATATATGTAAATCTAAATACACTGTTGTTGAGTTTGAACTTAGTTTGTGTCCTAGATATTGATTTAGTATAATGCTTTCTTATTTTGTAAGTAACAGTAGCATTTGGAAAATTGTGGTTTCTGTTTCAGTTTTTAGTTTTCTGCTCACAGCCTTGCTTCTAGTAGGTTTTTTTTGTTTTGTTTTTTGACAGCCTTTCTCCGTCTCCCAGGTTGGATTGTGGTGCCACTATCTTGGTCCAAGCGATTCTCCTGCCTGTCTCCTGAGTATCTGGGATTACAGGCATGCACCACCACTCCCAGCTAATTTTTTGTATTTTTAGTAGAGACGAGGTTTCGCCATGTTGCCCAGGCTAGTCTCAAACTCCTGAGCTCAGGCAATCCACTCGCCTCGGCCTCCCAGAGTGCCAGGATTACAGGCGTGAGCCACTGCGCCCGGCAGGTCTGTTTTTAACTTTACTGATTTTTATGCCTTGGGAAGAAAATTGAAGCAGAGGTCAGTAGGCCGTAACTACTCAGTAATTTCCTGCTGCTGTAACTATTTTATTTTAATTTAATTTTTTTATTAAATCAAATACTTCTATAGACATTACTCCCAATACACTTAATCATAATTTGTAAGGATAAATCTGTAGATCCTATTCAGAGAAAATAGGAATAAAAACATGTGAAACATTATCATTTTAAACTTTTTCAAATCATGTTTCAGTTCAAAAGTTTGGAAATAATTATTTCTAGGCCAACTAGTTTACCAAAAGAGTACTTACTACCACTTATAGGAGTATAGACTCCAAATGAAGTGACTGTAGAACAATTACATACAGTGCTTCTTGGGAATACCCTCTACTGCTTCTCCATAGAAATTCTGTTGGCTAATAGGACAGAGAAAGATATTTACCAAAAAAAAACTATTATATCTAATACAAGGTACTAAACAACTTGATGGTGTTCACCAACAATTGTACTTGGTGAAGATCTTTCCTTTCTGTATTAACCATAGACGTAGGGACAAATCTTTATCCTAATCAATATGGGAAAACTAGTATTATCAGGCAGTCAAGGTGAAGAAATGTCCTGCTAATACAGCTCTAAAAATATAACAATGCTTCCAACTGTAGATATTAAATAGGAAAAACTGGTAAATAAGAGGATGTGATTAGTTAAGAATTCAAACAAGTAGTGGCTAATATCCTCATTGGTTTCCAGAAGAATTTAATTATGTCCTACCTAAATGTTTCACAGTCTACAGTTGTGTTTCCACAATTCTCACAAATGCTTGAGCCGAAAACCTTCAATAATGTTTTGACAACAATCACCACATCCTGTAATTAGTTCATATGAGGCAGTGGGCTTATTAGCAAAAAAAGGTAACAATTCAATTCTGAAGGGGTCACCCTATCTAAGGGCTTAGCAGGCACTGAAGCCCCTGTGCAAATTAGAAACATACAAATCAAAACCACAATGAGATATCACTGCACACACTTGGATTGCTAATATAAACTTAAAAAGGTAAGTGTTGGTGAGGATATGAAGAAATAGAAACCCTGTACAGTTGTACACTCTTGCTAGAAATAAAAAATTATGTAGCCATCATAAAAAACAATGTGGTAGTTTCTCAAAAAATTAAAAATAAAATTGCCAAAAATTTCACTTTTGGATCTATATCCAAAAGAAGTAGAAACAGATCTTGAAAGATATCTGGACTCCCAAGGTCATTGCAGAATTATACATAATAGCCAATATATGGAAGCAACCTAAATGTCCATTGGCAAATGAATGGATAAAAAATGCGGTATACATACAATAGAATATTATTCAGCCTTTCAAAAAAAAGGAAATTCTTCCATTTATGAAAACATGGATGAACCTGAAGGACAGTATCTTAAGTGAAATGAATCAGTAACAGAAGGAAAAGTACTGCATGATTCACCTGTATGAGCTACCTAAAACAGTCAATCTAATAGAAGTGGAGATTAGAATGGTAGTTTCCAGGGGCTTAGGGAAGGAGAAAATAGATAGTTGCTATTTAGTATGTATAAAGTTTCAACTACATAAGATGAATAAGTTCTACAGCTCTCCTGTGCAACATTGCGCCTATAGCTGATAATCCTGTATTGTGTACTTAAAAAATAAGAGGTCTTAAGTGTCATTTTCACAATAAAAATAAATGGAGAAAAAAGTAAAGGCCTTCATTTCTCAAAGTATTCTTGCCTTTCACTAGCACTCAGGGCTTGGAGAATGGAGAACTTTTCTCTCCACTGCTGGCCATTCATTGTACAAATGTCAAACTTCACAATCTAGGCAGCAATACAGCATCCACTCTTGCAGCCAATCCTGTTGGTTTTTCTTCAAAATCTATTAAAATTGTGACTACTCCTTATCTTCTCCATTGCAATCATCATGTGTCAAGCAACTGACATCATCTTTCACCTAGATTTACACTATTCCTCACCACTTGTCTTCCTGCTCTTGCTGTTGTACCCTTACCTGTTCTTCACACAGCAATTGTTATTATCTCAGTTCTTTTTAAGACCCTCCATTATCTTTCTATGTTCCTTAGAATGAAATACAAACACAGTAATCAAAAAGGGTTTAATTGAATCTCTTTAATAATCTTCAAAAATACCAACTCTAATTTGATTCAGACTTGAATACTTAATATCATCTCAGTTTTTAAATGGTAAACTGAGTTTCCAAAGTGTTGAGCTACTTGCCTAGGAGCACACTGTTTAAGGCAGAGTAGAAAGTCAACTCTGTGTCATTCTGAATTAATATGCTCATGAGGACTATAAAGAACCCTCTAGTAAACTAGTCAACATGTTCTATCCTGATTAGTCCTTACATGTTATTTGACATGGTAGATACTGCCTTTCTTCTTGAAACACTGTCCATCTCATCAGCATATCATTAGGAGCTGAAAATGAAAGATCTTAAAACTGCTTAATTTTCCAAATACTCTCTTACTTTCTCTGGCATTCTAATTATGGACACTATCTAATATTTTATGGATAACAGATTCACGCTCTCTTTTGAATTTAAAATATCCTAATGTGTTTTCTGGTCCAATTTCCAAATTATATAAATACAGATGAAACTGGAACATACTTTTCCCCAGATCTCCTCATTTCCTCTCCTTTCCTTAGTGGATGGAGGTGTTTCAACCCAGCCAGTGCTGGTGTTCCCCTTAGGAAGCCCTTTCCTAGTGAGACTCTCCACTTCTGGGTGTAGGAATGGAAGGTTATAGCATCAACGGGCCCTTGCCCTTTACATGTTTAGAAGAGGAAAGAAGATCTTAATTCTTCAGAAACCTGCACTGTCCTGCACTGTCTTTAATGTTCCTTGTGTCTTACAGTCAAATAATGATTCACAAATGGACAGTTCTGACTTCTCATTCAAGTACAAATATATATATATCTTCAATTGCACATTTAGTCTTGGATTACTAGCATATATTCTATTTCAATATGTGAATGCAGCTTCATAGTTTTCATTAGTCACTTATAGAAATTTCCCTTCCTAGTTTTCATTTGCCTTTTAATAGAAAAAAAAATATTTTCCTGAATGTACACACTAGACACCCCAGAGGATTTTTTTAAATCTCTTTAATTTTTACCCATCCACCATTCAATAACTTCTTTTTGGATAAGATTTATACTTTTATTTATTCACTAATGCTTTTCTTGAAACGCAATGTACAAGTACTCTTTTTTTCAATAATATTTACAGGTAATAACAAAAGATAGATAATTTAAAAAATGCTACTTAAGACATGCAAAGTAGATTTGATAGAAATAAAAATATTTAACCCATTCAAAAAAAGACAAGCAGAAGGTAATTGATCTCAAATAATAGCTATCATGATTGGCAGATTTCTTGCCCATCTGTTTCAAAGCCTTAGGGAAGACAGGGGAAAACCAGAAAACCAGATAACCAAGAGAATTGGAAAGAATAGATTCAGGTAAGTGAGCTGACTCCCATGATACCTGACCTAGGATAAAGGTCATATCCCCATTTTTGGGTATATAGAGTGGTAATGCCATATATAACTAATGATATTCAGGTTGGATATTATTGATAAATTAATTACCCTGCTGATTTTTATGGGATTTAGGAGAAAGAAAGAAAAACAGTTTGCAGAAGCTGTATGCATTCTAAACAGAAGATATAAGTCTAAATCAGGGCAAGCAACAACCTACATTATTCTAGTTACAACTGAATTTTCAGCTTAGCATGCCTCTAAGACAACTTTCAAGTATGTATGTATCAAATGTCTATTTTTCTCATTAGCTTCTTTCAAGTCAGTGTATAATCTGTCATATTATACGTTTAACTTTATTTTATGTTTTTAAAATGTAACTTATTCTATTGTCAGCCTTCTTACACTACATGCTATTCTTCCTTTAAACAGGAATATCCTTTGTAATATAATGTTTATAATCTAAACCACTAATTTTATCTGTCAATTATACAATATATTACATTGTTAGTTGATTATTTCATATACACTTATGCTTTTTACTATAATATATTAAGAGGACTGGAGATAGAAAGTATCTCTTATTCTTATTTTATAAGTCTTCATCTTGAAATTAAAGTGAATTAAAAGTAAGTTATTTTAATTGTTTGGTAGTTTTTCAAATGTCAACAGTCCATTTCAGCACAAAAGAAATATCTGAGTACTCATTTTGTTATCCTTCTACTTAAGTGCACAATTAATGTGTATTCTAAGAAGAAAACATAAAAGTATTACAGATGCATCTTCTCTCAAGTAGACCTGTAAGACTAAGAAAGTGATTTAATATTCTTAACACATGACAGTTTTAGGATTCAATGACTCATTTTTATGTAGCTAAATACTATTTTAAAGCATAGTCCTGAAAGCAGAATAAATTAGATGATGATTTTATTCATATGTAAAACAAGAGCATCTGATTTCACAAGAAATAAAAAACTGTGTTTTCTTTTCTCTTTAGTGATATACCATTCATAATTTTTTTAAATTGTGTAATTTGAGCTTCTGTAAATATGTATTTGATAGCTTATTTTACATAAAAACATTTTTGGATCATCGAAGGTATAGCCACTTTGCTTGGATAAATATCCTGGCTATTTTTCAGGAAAAAGTAAATCTAATAAAATGTATAAACATGACTATCTCATTAGATGCTTAGTGTGCAGCTGTAGTAAAATTGTTGCATAAGATTACATGCATTGCTCATTTTCGTAAATCATCAACCTAGTTAAACCAATGTTTGCCAACTATAAAAGGTGACTTTTATGCACTGTTAGGTGAAGGGATTATAAAAATTATAGCACTAAATTAAGTTGAGCTATGTACTTCACAGGTGAAGATCCAATTATTATCCTCTTATTTAAAGAAAGCAACATTTTAATATTAATTTATGTTCACTTTTATAATACTAAATATTATAGTAAAGTGTCACAACATTGTAAAAGCAGAATATTTTATTAACCATTATGAAAATAAAAGCTCTAGAAAAGAGAGATTTAGATATATAGAGAGTGAGAGGCAGAGAAACAAAGAACAATGATGAAAGAATTGATGCAGAAGTCAGTCTGCCTTTTCTGGACACATAATTGAGACTTAAAACATCCAAGTTTGATGTAGCTACCAGTAGTCAGTTTCTTTAAAAGCATTCAGGAGCTACCAACTCTACGTATTTACTTTTATTCTACTATTAAACTCTGACTATGTTGAGGAAGCAGTCAAATTGGAGTCTTGTGGAGCAATCATCACTACAATTAGATGTTTCATGTTGCATCTTATTTCAAATCAAATCAAATATTTTCTGAAGGATTCATAAAGTTGGTCTATTTTATATGTCTGTGGAAAATAACTAAGTACAAACTATAATTAAATGACAACATTAGTATAAGATACTGTTTTTTGAATGTGTTTTACCTGATACATATATACATATATTTCATTACAAATACATAACTTTGAATGCTTTTCATGTTGGCCAACTGTTTAATGGATGATCTGCATCCTTTGGATAATGAAAAGATAGAAGCTTTAACTTGTCATGATGCAAATTTTGTTCCCTGCATAATTAATTCAGATACAGATATTAAGTATATTTCAGTAGCCAGGCATTGAATATAAGCACAGATGGAATTTCTTCTTCTAATAGAGAACACACTTCAGTTAATACTAAATTTGACATTGTGTACACCTGAGGACCTTCAATAGACAACTAATTTAGAAAGCTGATTTTCTGAAGACAAACTAGAGAGTAAATTATTAAAGCAATTATCTGTAAATGAGAAGAGAGAAATCTTAAATCCCTTTTATCTAAATCTCAAGTGGTTAATACATGACTCTGCATGAATCAAAAAAGATTCTTTGGATTTCCAAGCTGACCTCATCTGGGAAACTGAATTTCCCCTTCAAGCATATGTTTTGGAATACAGAGAACAACAACAAAACCCAAAACACCTTTTGCACTATTTACTTTTAGTGAATATTATTACTTTGATAGTAAAAGTACATAAAAGTACATGGAAAAATAACAGTTTGAAAATGATGCAAAGCGAGTTAGACTACAAAGGTTTTATGAATTTTGCACCTGTTCTAATTTGCTCTGTAACCTACAACTGATAATTTTTAATTGATTTAATTCTAACTTTCTTTTGAATAACTAGGGGGTCAAGATTTGATTTTAAAGCTTTAATGAAAATTGTTAAATGACTGTAATTATGTTTCAGATTACCTGGTTAGCTCATGGCTTTTATAAGCCTAAATATGACCTGAAGTCTCAAAGAAATTACATAATTTCCCCTAAAGTATAATTTTGGACACCAATACATGTATTTGTAGTAAGTATTTTTGTGTGCATTTCTAAGAGACACAAGATTAATACATGTGGATTTTCTTGCCACATGAGGATGAAATGGGGAAAGATCTAGAGAGGAGTTGAAGTTGGGGAAGAAAGGATGAAAACAATTTAAGAAGGGCTTTATCTGTTAACATGTGCAAGGGTTTTCAAGATTTTATTGAGTCTTGGATAAGCAATCGTTGTTGATGGACTTTTAAAAATAAGAGCACTAAGGTGAGATTAAAGTAAAAGTAGTTCCTCCTAGATTGACACCAAATGGTGCCCCGGCAACATAGCCAACAACCTGTAGAACAACGTACAAAAGAGAAATTATTGCCATTTTAAATTATTTTACTGGGATTCTCCTAGAGATAACATTGCGATACATATTTCACATATTTAGAAATAGTAACAATAATATAATAAATTATCTTGGGCTTAATAATATTGATGGGTAACATACACATAATGAAGTATATAAGCTATAAGGATACAACTTAATGAATGTAAGAAAGTGACCAGACTCATTAAACAAGACATTACCATCAAACTAGAAACTGCCTTACTTTTTCTCATTTACCATCTCAATTTTCCTCTTGAGAAGTGAACTCAATCCTGACTTGCAAAATCAGATTAGTTTTGCTCACCTCATAAATTTATGTAATGGAAATGGCTATAGTTTAAACGTTTGTCTTCTCCAAACCTCATGTTGAAACTTAATCCTCTAGGCGGTAGTATTGACAGGTGCAGCCTTTAAGAGATGAGTGGATAATAAGGGTCCTTGCCCACATGAATGGATTAATTCATTTGTGAATAAATGGATTAACAGGTTACTGTGGAAGTAGAAGTAGTGGCTTTACAAGAAGAGCAAGGGAGACTTAAGCTATAGTAGTATGCTCATCCCCTTAGGAATATGATGCCCCACACTGACTAGGAACATTGCAGAGGGTCTCTGCCAGTAGGAAGGCCCTCGCCAGATGCAGCCTGTCCACGCTGGACTTCTCTGCTTTTATGCTAGTAAGAAAAATACTCTTTTCTAAAATAAATTACCCACTTTTAGGTATTCCAGTATAAGCAACAGAAAAGGGATTAATAAATTATGAAAATATGTTTGTTTATGATTAGCTTACTCGTCTGTATAATTTTTCATACATTTTGGAAATTATCCATCATTATTTCTTCAAGTAGTTTCTGTCTCATACCTTTTTCATTTAATCTGGGACCTTGATACCATTGCTCCTTCACTTACTAGATCTTATTTACCGTGTATGCTATTTTTAAAATTAATTTTATTATTGTTTTGCTAATCCTCAGAATGTATTTTTTCTTGTCATCTATCTTCCAGTCCACTAATTTTCCATTTAGCTTTTAAAAATCTGCCATAAAACTCACCCACTGAATCTGGATTTTAGTTATTTTATTTTCAGTTTTGGAGTTTCCATGTAACTATTGTTTTATACTCTCTGTTGAAAAATTTACCTTGACATTTATCAAATTGAACACACCAATACAATTCTTTCAAATTTTATTTCTGTTAAATACATATATGAATATATCTTTGGGGTGTTTTTTTCACTTGGTTTAGTGTCAAGTCCTATGTATTCATAAATGTTTTATATAAATTACCAGATATTTTGTGTGAAAATGTGATAATTTGAGGTTTTGATTAATGTTATTTTATACAAAGATGGTAAAGATTCATTAATTTTAGATTCATAGGCTAGGAACATATGACCTCAATCCAGGAATTGAACTAGTTTTGCATCTTTGTTTAACTCTTCATGAAGTATTTTCTCGTTCTAGTATACCTTTATGCTAGTGTGATTTTCTTATGTCCCACTTCAAACATTATGTTTTATGGCCTCTCCTCTTTGGAAGATACTAAACTTTGGTTTTGTTCATTGCTTAGTAAGACTTCTAAGAGGCCTCTGTGGCTCTGTAGACTTTTACTAGCAGGTTTTTTTATTTGGCATACCAACCTTTTTGTTACTTTTCAAAAATTTAATCGTGTCACAAGGAGTTAGCAGTGCCAAATACGGGATTTACCTCTGTTGACTTCCTATTTTCTGTTATCTTGGTCATTCGAGTTTTTGTTATTTCAAAGTTCTCTCACAATGAAACAGATACCTTTTGCTACTCTTTTCAGATGTTAAATTTGTTCTTATAGGTGGTCTTAGTTATAAACAATATTTATTAAAAACAGAACTGCCACATAATATTTTTGATCAGTAAGGGAGATTGGTGATTTGCATGCTTTATATTGAATTATCTTCCAAAGAACCCTCCTGGTTATGTAATATTCAATATTATTGATTGTCATTTTTACATTATCTAGGATTTCTTAAATTAGAGCAAATCGCGCTTTTACATAATTGAATGGAACCCTACAGACATGACTATATGCAAATGCATGACACCGCTTCACTCTGGGTTTCAATTGAATGCAGTTTAGTCAATATTTATCATCAAAACAGACTTTAACAGAAACCAACTAAGAATTGATTTTATAAAGGTATCTGTAATATTTTTAAATTTTACTTTCAGTTAAGTAATCACAATGCCAAAACTTACATTTCAAACAAAGTTTGATATATTTCTAACTAGAAATTATGAAAAATAATTAGAAGGTACCAATTTTCTTAAGCAGAGCAAGAGAGAAGTAAAAAATTAAGGAGATAACAAAATATTGTCATAAAAAAAGACAGAGTTAGGAGTACCAAACCAATACAAAAATTGGACAGTTACTAAAAACATTGAGCTTCGTACTAAATTATAATGATTCCCAGGTAACACTTTTTAAGCAACAGTATATAGATATAGACAGTGATGCTTGAAACTAAGGGTTAAAGATAGTATGTATAGAAACTCTCTTTGTTTATAAATTCAGTGTGACTAGGATTTGTGCGTGTGCATCTGTTTTGCAAAAGGCTATGTAAACATTACTAACTGCTTACATGCTCCCATTTGTAGAACTTGTCTTACTATCTGTATCACATAAGACTGTAAAGACTGTATTAGTCAGAGTTCTCCAGAGAAAAAGGACCAATAGCATGTATACATAAGGAGGGATTGATTTTAACAGATTGTCTTACGTGATTGTGGAGGATAGCAAGTCTGAAATCTGCAGGACATCTAGCATTCTGTAGACCCAGAGAATAGTTTATGTTGTAACTCAAGTCCAAAAGCAATCTCAAGGCAGAATTCCCTCTTCCTTAGATGACTTCAGTCTTTTCTCTTTAGGTTTTTTTTTTTTTTTTTTGACGGAGTCTCGCTCTGTCGCCCAGGCTGGAGTGCAGTGGCGCAATCTCGGCTCACTGCATGCTCTGCCTCCCGGGTTCATGCCATTCTCCTGCCTCAGCCTCTCCAAGTAGCTGGGACTACAGGCGCCTGCCACCACGCCTGGCTAATTTTTTTGTATTTTTAGTAGAGACGGGGTTTCACCGTGGTCTCGATCTCCTGACCTCGTGATCCTCCCGCCTCGGCCTCCCAAAGTGCTGGGATTACAAGCGTGAGCCACCGCGCCCAGCCCTCTTTAGGTTTTAAATTGATTGGAGGAGGCACATTAATATTATGGAGGGCAATCTGCTTTACTCAAAGTCTCTTGGTTTAAGTGTTAGTCTCAGCTAAAAACAAAACAAAACAAAACAAAACCTTCATAGCTACTTCTAGACTGGTGTTTGACCAGTGAGAATCATGGCATAGCCAAATTGACATATAAAATTAACCATCACAATGAGCTAGCATTTCCTAATTCAGTACATTACATAAACAAAATGTTGAGCTTTTTTTTCTTTATTAAGTAATGGAAGTCATGATAGCAAGTTCAGACTGTCCAATAAAATTATAATGTCTAGTATTCAGAGTAGTCTGAGAAATAGGAATATATTCAAATTTATGATCATGATGTTCCTAGATCTCAGTTGAGTGGAAAAAATAAAAGGGACCTGATATGTCTCTACAACCACAGTAAAGATAACGTAGAAACCAATCAAAGTGTATATTTTTCTAATTGATGCTGAAAGGTGACAAACAGGGTTTCAGGAAGATAAACATGCCCAGTCAGATACTGATTATTTTAAGACATTTGCTCCCATGAAGGAAATCTAATTTTTAAAATTGCAATTATTCAGTTAAAAAAGCATATTAACAAATAAAAATATACAGAATCAATTTTTTTGTTCAAATATTCCTTACTGAAATTTCCCCTACTCATGAAAATTTGTTGGTAATTTTCAAATCAATACTTTCCAGGACATTTGCAGTCATTTGCAAACATGTGAAGAGAGAGAACTATTTGAGTCACCTGACATGCATGTTCCCAGTTGAATTTGAACCGTGATGGCACTACCTTCCTGTTTCAGCTCTCATACTATAAACAAGTGTCGTTGCCATTGCCTATTTAATTTCATGTTTTTCAAATTTTTGTCCTTTTGTTGATAAGGTTTTTGTCCTTTTACTACTGAAAATGATCCCCAAGTATGATAAAGTGCTGTCAATTGTTTCTACACACAATTGGGAGAGATTGGGGAGGTCTTCACTCTATACTAATTCTTGGCTTCTAAGGTTTTCCACAATAATTTTAAATTTATTTACACCCTGTATTGGTTTGGGTTTTCCAGAGGAAAAAATAAATCAATTGTGTGTGTGGTGGGGGTGGGGGGGTGTAAGATTTATTATAAAAAATTGGCTCATGCAATTATAGATGCTGAGAAATCCCACTGTCTTCTATCTGAAAGCTGGAGACCCAGGAAAGCTGATGGTGCAGCTTTAGTTGGAATCTAAAGGCCTGAGAAACAGGAGAATCAATGGTATAAGCTCTAATCCAACTTGAAGGCCTGAGTGCCAGCTGTTTAAGTCCAGTCTGAAATCAGGAGAAGACTGATGTCACAGCTGAAGCAGTGAGGCTGAGAAAGATTACTCTTCCTCCCTCTGCCTTTTTGTTCTATTTAGGCCCTCAATGGATTGAAATATGCCCACCCACATTGGGTAGTTTGATCATCACTCAATCTATTGATTCAAATGCTAATCTTTTCCAGAAACATCCTCACAGATACATCCAGAAATAATGTGCAACTAAATATCTGGGTGCCCTGTGACCCAGTCCAGTTGATACACAAAATTAACTATATATCCTCCATAGAACAATTTGTGGGTTTGTCCATTCCCCTTTTTAAGTTGGGTTCTCTTTGAAAACAGATTTAGACATACAACATACTATTGGAGAGTTAATGCCTGTGAAAAGGGAAGGGAGGGAGAAGAATCAGACAGGGCTAAACATATAACTTTGACACAGATAGGACTGTTAATACACAGGGGAGCTTTGGAGCAAAAATTGCCCATATGAAGTGTGCCAAGTAGAATGGGAAGGAATACACCATTACACTATTGCTCTGCTTAGTCACTGGCTGGGAGCCTTCCTGAAAAGACAGTGTTTTCAGTTATCACCACCTTGTCATTCATTGGCTGGGGGGCACCTTGAGAATAGCATAACCTTGGCTTAAAAGTTGAGAAAATACTAACAAAGAGAAGAAAGCTGCCAACTAACCACACTGTAGGCAATGGAAAAATAAAGATTTCTTGAAGGAGGATGTGAGGGACACATAACATATCTGCCATGACCCATTGCAGGACATTACTTCAAGTTATTATTAGGAGAATCATAATAAATAAAGTATGTGATGGTATTTATAAACTGTGAGCCACTCTAAAGGTAATATTATTAACAATACCTCTTCTCCTTACCAATTCCTGCCTTCTTGCCTTCTTCTTTATTATGTTTATATTACAGAATTAACTTTATAGTATTTCCAAATCAATGTAAAGCTTAATTTAGTTATGTTACATTTTTAAGTCTGTTCTTTGAGTTTCTATGATTTTGATATAGTAACTTACTCAAACTTTACTTAGTGGACAGGAAAACTTAATTCAGTTTCTATAAAGTATTTCATTTACTGTCAGGAGCTATTTTAGGCCCTGGGAGAATCTGCTTTATCTTTGTTATTTTCGTTCTTTTCTAAGTAAACAGAGGCAAGTATTGTTATCACACATTGGAAATAGGAAAATTGAGCCCTGAAAAGGTAATGGCTTGCCAAGGTCACTTTTAACTTAAAAACACTGCTGAATCCGTATTTCATGTGTAAAATAAAGATTATTTTTGGAAAAATAATTCAATATGATCATATAGTTGGGTATTTGCAAAAGGTTACAATCTTTAAAAATCAACAGGAGCATAAGCTATTTCACGGCACCTAGGCAATCAATGATAATGAGTATTATGTAGATTTATGTGCAACAATGAGCCAGCCAGGCAAGGTTTTGAATACATGAGTGTATATTATAATTTCTCATTTCCATTTTTACCACAAACTCTTTGGTAAAGATGAGAACCTCCTCCCTTATTGTAACTCAGTCCTACTTTAATGGCATAAATTACATTGCTTAGACAAAACTCTAAAAAATATAACTACTAACTGTAATATTGACAATCAAGCTCCATTAGCCAATTTCATAAAAGAGGAATCTATCTAACATTTTCCAGAAGAAAATTATTTTTATTTCCAAGCAAATTATACTAGTTTGTAAATTATGTTGCATTCGTGATTGCCCTATCTTTAGCATAATTTGTAGTATTTATATCTTAAAGTTTATGTTTTATGTAGACATTTAGATAAGCTAAAATAATCACAAACAAATATAGCATTTTTCTGATATTTTGCATTATTTAAACATATCCTTTTGGAAATTATTTTTTCCATTAATTTTTTAAGTATTTCTCGCTATAGCATATGTGAAGTTTGAAAAATATTCACATTATTTTTTAATTGATTTATACCTGCTAAGGAGACATATGAAATAATTTCTGGTCTTGAAATACATGTATTTTGTGGAAAATTATTAACTGTAGAGAATTAAAGCTATTTAATATTGTGTTTCTATGTAATGGCTATGTGATGTTACTAAAAGCAAAGTATCTCTTTTTATGCCAGCTTTATTGACTTTGCAAATGTAATGCACTGTTTTTTACTGCCTTATGTGGAAGCACTTAATGGGCACACTGGGTCATTTACAATACACTTTACAAGAATATATTATTTTAATGATCAAGCAGTTATCCTCCTTTAACAGTATTCTTTCTTACTTTATTTCAAGATTCTTAAGAATTACATTATTAGAATTAGAATAAAGGGACAGTTTATTATAAGAAAAAAACTGAATATTTTCCCTTCAAGAGGCATTAAGTTAAAAAAAATCAAATATAATAGTAAACAAAGAAAATAATTCAAATTTTTATTTTAATGTAATTGTACATTTTTTCCCTATATCATGTAGGTGTCTTTAATATTTTATAAAACTTCGCAAGTGTAATCTAGTGCTCTTTCATGAATTGTGGTGAGTTAATATGATCTAATATAGAATAGAATTTATTAATTTTAGCTTCAATACAAGTGGTTTACTTTAGTTCCAACACTTCTATTGTGACCAAAACACTGAAGTATTAATGTATGGCTTTTTAAAACTTCACTTGTTGAAAGCAGGTAGTTTACAACAAAGCTAAATGTTAAATTATGTTTTTTAAACAAGAAAAAAAAATACTTGAGGTGATGGATATCTCATTTACCCTAAGATGATTACTATCCATTGTATGCCTGTATCAAAAACAGCTCATGTGTCACATAAATATATATACCTACTATGTACCCACACAAATTGAAAATTAAAACTTAAAAAATGAATTACAAATGTTCTATATTTCAAAACTTATATAATTTAAATTGTAGCTCAAACTTCTTTAGATAGTGTATTCTGCATATAGCTAAATGCTTTCTACATGGTCTATGCAAAAATATTTTTAAATTTAATGTATAAGAAGAAAACTGCATTAACAAGACATTCGATCAAAAACTTTAGTATAAAATAAATGTTGACCTTAAAACTGAGGAAATTTTAGCATTCTGAATTTGCCCAATTATGTGAATTATGAGTGGAAAGTGTGGTCCACATAAATATGCCTTCTACAGAGCCAGCAAACAAAGCCTAATCATAGTAACGAATAGATTTGCTGACCTTAGTGGCCTAATTAACCGCTGACCCTGTGCCTTATTAAGTGTTGTCAGAAAATTAAGGGCTTTTTTTCCCTAGGTAAGTGTAATTGAGGATGATAAATTTTATTCTTCCATAATAAAATGTCTAATTTAGTAACATTGCCTTGAATAGGTATACATTTATTTAATTTCAAATAAACAAAACCAATTAAATGGAAACTTCATAAGCGTGCATTTTCCCTCTTGTTTCTAATACAGTATCCTTTTTCTCTTATTTAATTAATTTCTTATGGTTTCAAATAAAATCCTTCTTTGCTTTGTTTCCCACTAATCAGAGAGCTTAAAATTCAAATGCATTTTGGAAGTACAGCGGACAACTGTGCTGGGGCAAAGCTTGTGCTTCAGGCTTATTTTTCTGCTCCTCCCAAGAATTTAATTAACTAATTAGCTTACTCAGGTGTAATTAACAGATGCTTCACATCTGCCCATAATTTGTGACTAGCCGGGAGCACTTTCTTACCCCACTTCAGACTGAAGAACTGCACTTGAATTGGCTTTTTCGTGCCCACATGTTTCCCAATCTGTATAGAAGCTAATATATCGATCCTTACATTCTTTCCCCCCAAGGAAATCAATGTATTGTGCCCCTTTGATTATGCCGTATGATCAATCATTGTACCTCTCTTTCTCTTTCTGTCTGGCTTCTTAGCTTCCCCCATGTCTACATAATACTTGCATTTAAAGAACAAGTCATTTTTGTTCTAGAGTAGTTTGGCTTTTATAGCCCAGATATTTTCTCCACAGTTATTAGAATATGTGTTGAATGTTTTCTCCTACCACAAAGACATACCTATTTATTATTTACACTACTTAGTGTCTTAGCAGCAAGCAACAAAAATGACTGGCTGATTTTAATTTAGAAAATATCTTATGAACTTTGATTAGCTTAGAGAATTATCCAGAAGATTGGAGGAAACTTTTGGGAAATAAAAAAACAAAAAGAAGGTCACAAGGTTAGAAAAGACAAAATACATCAGAAAATATTGTGAGGAAAATTGAATGCGTATATACACACACACAGAGGTCAATAAAAAGCATGTGGTCTGGGAATAATTTCATTGTAGTTAGAATTTCTTCTCCATAAGACACTTTAACATACAGTGCTGTGTATATTTCATGTTGCAGTGCTAATATATACAGTTCATATATAGCTAATATATAGAAATACATAATATAATTCACATTTATACACACATGCTTATGTACAAACACAAAGATATACAAACACAAAGACGTACATCCATGAAACTAAGATCCAGTAGAAAGCAAAAATAATAATTTTCAGTTGTCTTATTTAAATGAATAGGAATGTACTGTTCACTGTGATCCACATATACACTCTAAGTACAAATTTATATTGTACTTAATTTTTAAAAATTTTAAAAATTTTTAAAAAATTAAGCTGGTCTCAAACTCTTGATCTCAGGTGATCCACCCACCTCAGCCTCCCAAAGTGCTGGGATTACAGGCGTGAGCCACCACGCCCAGCTGTAAGCAACTTCTTAAAGATGAAAGGAGCAATAATTAGACCCATTCAAGCTTTATAATGCCACATTTGGACCACTGTAACTAAGGGTCTTCAAGCTTTTCAGTTATGTTTTTTTAAGTATTTTGTTTATTTCAAAAATATTGCTTTTCAGTTTTTTAAATTGAGGAAAAATTTATTTTTGAGCTGGAATAGTTAAATTTTGTTAAGAATTAAATAATTCTTATTCAAGCACTAAGAATATTCCTCTTTCCTACAGTATCAGCTTAGTATTTTGTTTGAAAGTAGTAGTATATAAACAATTTCCACATATTGTTGGAAAATTGTTACAAAATTGTTACAAAAATTGCATCAACTAAATAACTTGTGAATTTTGCTACACATTTGGGGATTAAATATAAAATATTTATTTATGCAGATATGAAACAATTTAATAATTTGAAAGTAGAAAAATTATCTGTGCTAGTTAATCTTATGTGTCAACTTGACCAGACTAAGCAATACCCAGATAGCTGGTAAACATTATTTCTGTGTGTGTCTGTTAGGGTGTTTCCAGAAGAGATTAACATTTGAATCAGTATACTGAGTAAAGAAGATCTGCCTTCACTAATGTGGACAGGCATCATCCAATTTGTTGAGGGCTTTCATAGAACAAATAAGCAGAGGATGAGCCTTTTCTTTCTCTCTTCTTAAGCTAGAACATGCATCTTCCCCTGCCCTTGGATATTGGAGTTCCTGATTCTTGGGCCTTCCGCTAAATCACATAAGAATATATGCCCATATTTCTCCTATTGGTTTTGTTTCTCTGGACAACCCTAACCAATACATCATCTGAAAATAATATGATTTTAATTGTGTCATATATTGTGTAGTACAAATACGTATGTTTGTACATATATTTATGTTGTATTCACTTTTTTTGCTTTTAAAATATATATTGAAATTGCATAAATACTCAAAATATTCAGGAATAGTTTCTTAAAAGAGAGATGCCAAACTTTAATACTAAATTAATACTGACAAGGATAAATAGGGTATATATGAAACAGTAAGAATCTTCCTTAGACTGAGCTCCTCCTCCCTCCACTCTTGTGTTTATATTCCAGCCTGTGTAGTTTTTCTATTCTTTACCCAAACATTTCCTGTTCCTTCTGCTTGAGTCTCAGTGGGAAGGCTAGCTGTTTTACTAGTTCAATGTACACATTAGCTTATAAAATATATACTTCTCCCTACCTCTTATAAATGAAATGGAGCTATAAACCTGAATTAGGAAAAAATTTAAAGCTTTATCACCTGAGTAGTGCAGACAATTTTGTGATGTGATTTGCAGATTTCTTTTCTGTGTAAGAAAATGTGTGCTGAGCTCTTAAGATGCTGATGAAAACCTTCTTCATTGACTATGTGCATCGAAGCTGAATATTGTTACAGCAGCAATATTATGTAGTTATCAACTATTGCTCTTCAGAAATTTCTATCTTTGAAGAAGTATTTTTTAAGTCTCTAAAAATGTCAGGTTGAGATAACGTGTTTAAATGTCTGTTTTCTAATTTAAAAAGTTCTAAAAGACGATTTTTAATATATCAATAGTTTCAAGTATGTGTACTGGCTTGCCAAACTGTAATTTTATGAAGAACAGCAACCAGTCTTAAATAACTTTTCTCCATTACAGATTGCTCACTGTAATAATTCAAATGCATACAAATCAATATATAATTAATTAGGTTTTAAATATTTCCAAATGTAACTAAACTAAAATAATGAATTTTCAAAATTAGTGAAACATTTTTCGTGTGAAAAACTGACTAAATTTTTGCTTTCCCAAAACTGATTACAATATTTGTAGTTATACCTTAGATCTTTATCTTTGTGATGTGTCAGCTTTTATAAAGCTAAATGTACTTAATACATATAAAACTTAATAAAAATTACTGTTTTGTTCACTAACATTTTATAACTAATTTATATAAAGTAGAGCAACACAAAATTTTTATTTTACATAATCCAATTTTAAAGATAAATTCACGCTTTTGTTCTCTGAGCACAGTTTCAAAAATAATCATATATTAATAATATGATTAATATGTTATTGATATGTTTTAATAATTAATGTCTGCAAAGTAAAACTTTTACTTTCATGTTTTACTATCAAATTTTATTTGACAGAGCATCTTTTAAATAATCTTCTTTACTATGCATTAAAGTATGAATGTTGTGACCTAATTCTAACATTTTTGGACATTAATATAAAAAGAAAACAATAACTGAAAGTATGCAATGATAAATACAAACACACACACACACATACCTCAACAACAAAATTGAGCATGCTGAGAACTTACTGTATGTATTGCTTTCTGAGATACTAATAGTCTAATTGTAAAGATTAAAAATATACTTTAAAAAGACTTACAATAAATGTTATATTTTTCATGAATTTTGATCTATTTACTGATAGTAATATTTTTAAAAATTATAATTTTGGGCATAGAGCATAGACTTGCTAATTCTAAGCAGAAAACCAACAATAAAACAAAATACGAAAGTCTGAAATTACCACTGCCCCATTGTTCCTTGTGTTGTTTTAAGTAAACAGTTATTTAATTTCCATAAAAAAAGTTGATATCTTCCAGGAAGCTAAAGTAGAAATCAGAAAATAAAATACTCCTGTGTGCTACAATAAATATTACAATTACTAAGAGTTTTTTTGTGCCAAAGCCATTTGTTCAGTGTAAGCATATATGCAAATATATCTATGTAGGTCTTCAGTAATAATAATAAATAAATATTACCAATGGTAAATGAATATTGATTGTGATCCTTTCTACCTGAAGATTACATATGGACAAACTGTATCATCATACAATTTTTTGTTATTTTTAAAATATTTTGTTTTATTATCTTTTGTTAAAAGATAATGGTATCTGTGTAAAATTACGATTTTATTGTTTACAGGTAAGACAGCTTAATGTTCAGAAGATTAAATAATTACAAATCTGTGACAATTCCACTAAACGAAGTGAAGTCATCATTAAAATACCACAGGCTTCTGATGCCACAAAATTTGAATTCATAGATTCAATTCCTCCGCATTGGACATACTCTCATTTTATAGAAAACTTAATTCTCTCTGCCAGGACCATTGGGATAACTCAAAATTTCATTGACTTTGCATTACCTGTATATAACCCTAAGGAGTTTTTCCAGAGTGTTCTCTTTTCTTAAAACTGAGACAAGCAAATTTGTATTACAAATCACACAACACAAAATGTACAATAACATACCTCAATATTTTATTAAAAATATTAAATTTCCCATCGGCACCTCAGTTAGAATAAGTCTTTTGTGGCTGGGTAATTCCCTTTGCTTATTTAAAGAATGCAAGTGCGGCATTTGAAAATATTCCAAGGGAAGAAGCATAAAAAGTTTGCTTTAGTAAGTATTAAAATAATAACTATTCAACCAAAGATTTCAGGATGAAACAAATCCTCCTTTAGATAAAAAAATATATTTCTTTATGATCTCATAAACTGATATATTGTGTAGGAAGAGGGAAAAGAGAGATGACTTTTAATAGGAAGATTGAAAATTGTTTTAAAGAAAATATCCTATAACCTTTAATATTAATTTCCTTCACCTATTTTTCCAAAAGTTCAGAGAAAGAAAACTATTTCACTATGTATTAATGAATTTAACATTTATTGTGTCAGCAGATACGAATTCTTAGGAGTTTCTTAGGTAAAGGAAAACAGCCAATTAAATCAACAATTTCTGCTTTTTAGAAATTTCATCCAGAGAAAATAGAATATTGTTAATGAATAAATTAATATGTAACATAATGTCAATTTTTAATAGGTTCGGTGAAGGAAAACATTCACTAAGTGGATTGAGTGCTGGTTTAGACAGAAGAAGAGTTATCTGACCTAATTGAATCAAACACAGGATCAACCCATGTACCTCTGGCATATTCCAGGAAGCTGGGACCTATGAGGCATTTCAAGATTCCTGGGCATCATATTTGCCTGTAGAATTTAAAGGCCAATGTGTCAGGGGATAATGAGTGCAAGAGTGGTAATACACCAAATTAGAGAGGTAGCCAAAGGACAGGTCTTGCAGCAACTTCCAGGCCAAAAACAACAACAAAAAAATTAGAGTTTTAGTCAAAGTGGAAGAAAAAGACATTTAAAAAATGAAAGAAGATAAGTGACACTATAATTAAGGAAAAAAAGATTTTCTTTATTCTATGAATAAATGATTTGGAGGTCAGATGCGAAAATGGGCAAAAGTAGAAGCAAGGAATCATGGATAATTATTTTGGTAGCCCAGGTGGGGGATCTTAGTTTGGGTGGGGATTATTAACCACATCTAGAATGAGGTTATAGTTGTAAGATACATCTAAAATAATTTTTAAATGATGGAGCATGGGTTTGAGGAGGAGAGCGGATCAACAGGTGATGACTGGAAAATGAAAGTATACTATGCTCTTGAAAGTTTCCCTAAAATATTTTTAAGACAGTAATTCTCAAGACATAAGTGTGGGGGAAGAAGCGTGTTCTGGGTTTGAGTGAGTCACACATAATGAAGAATTATCTTTTGCCTTGGATAAATTACTAGAGCCAAAAATTTAACTCTATCTCTGGATCAAAATGTATTTTTAAGCAGTTTAAATGTTTACCGGAAATTCCAGGGTTATAACTAACATGCAAATTATTTTAAAAATATTTAATAATAATTGTTCACTATTTTGGAAAAATCATACCATCGAAAACAATACTACTTATGGCCAATTAGGGTCGCAGATACAATAGATGTGTATCAGTCTCTATTTGAATGTGTGCTTACAAAAATGTACTAGAAGTTTTGAAATTACAACAGATTCAAAACTAAATATTGTAATATTTGACACACAAAATGAAGATCTCCTTGAATTTTCCAAAAGAGGTTATATTTTATGTCATTTCACATAATTTAGAATTTCAGTAATGTCAAATATGTTCTAAAGTTATATATTGAAATTATTTAATTTTTTATTATCGTGATAAATAAATCTTTGCCTTCCCCAAAGTAAGATGCTTTCCAATATCTTCCTCTCAAAACATCACCATTTTTTCTAATACATTCAGAACTCTTTTCCTAGATTTGACTTTTACCATTTGCCACATATGTTTACTTTCTAAACTGGTTTCTTTATTATCTGTCCTTCCATTGTATATTTTCTATTATCTACCTTCAATTTCAATAATTTAATATTTATTCTCTAATCTTCCATTTACTGAATTTTGATTTTCAAATATGTATTTTTTTACATCTAGAAATTTTATTTGATACTTTCAACACATTCCTATACTTAATGATTTTCTTCCTACTTTTATCTGGTTTTGTAAGTGGTATCTTAATTTTTATAATATATTAATTGCATTTTAAAGTATTTGGTGCTGACTTACCTAATTTGATCACGTGCAGATCTATTTTCAGGCTTTTTTTTTTTTAGTCCTGTTAGTTTATCATTATATGACCCTGTTTGTTGGCATGTTGAGTGATTCTTTTGTTTTCCATTTGTTTGTTGTTTGTTTGTTTTTTGTCTTAGAGACAGAGTCTCAGTCTGTCACCCAGGCTGCAGTGCATTGGCACAATCATAGCATACTGTAGCCTCAACTTCTAGGGGCTCATGGGATCCTCCCAACCTGGTATCCTTAGTAGCTGGGACTACTGGCGCAATCCACCATATCCAGCTAATTTTTGTACTTCTTGTAGAGTCAGGGATGGAGGGTGCTGGGGGTGAGGGGCGTGGGTCTCGATATGTTACTCAGACTAGTCTTGAACTCCCTGACCTCAAGCAGTTCTCCCACTTCAGTCATCCAAAGTGCTAGGATTACAGGCATGAGCCACCACACCTAACCATGTTGAACAATTTTTGTTTTTATTTTGTGTCAGACTATTTTTGTTTTGTTTTGTTTTGTTTCTATAAATCTATAGATTTCAGGTGAAATGATCCTTCTCCAAAGATGGTTCTTTATTTTCTTTACTAAAGAGAAATATTCGTGAGCTCATTTCCTTAAGCTAATTTGTCACAGAAATGAGGGTAGTCTGGATTAATCTGTCTTCCAGCTGAAATCCTAGTGTATTAACATGGGCCAGTCTTCTGGAGATGTACTGAATTCTAATCCTTATCTCTTAAGTGCTGCAAGACTGCCAAAATTCTGCTCAGCTTAGCTTTTAGACATCTATGCTGCACAGAATTCAGAATTCAGAATGTTTTGAATATAAAGTACTTTAACTCTTCAGGACTTCAAAAATTTCTTTTTTCTGTGCTGCTACAGGAGTGAGTCACTGCCTTGATAAAGTCCAAAATCTTGGCCTCTTGTGAACACCCAAAATTGAAAAATCAAAGCAAGCAAGGACCATCAGGTTGCAGATAATTAGCTCACCACTCTAATGTTCTTCCTTATTCAGCATCTTAAACCTTTTCACTTTTTGCTTTTTACTTTTATGATTTTGCTGTTTCTAATGCCTGTAAGCAATGTATATTGGTATTGCATATTTTATCTGTTTTTTTTTTTTTTTTTTGGATGTTTTGATTGTTTAACCATTTTTTTTGTCAGAGGTAAAATGATATGGTTTGGCTCTGTGTCCCCACCAAAGTATCATTGTTGAATTATAATTCCCAGTGCTGGGGAAGAGACCTGGTGGGAGGTGACTGGATCAAGGGGGCTGATTTTCTTCCTTGCTGTTTTGCTGAAAGAGTTTGCATGAGATCTGATTGTTTAAAATTGTGTAGCACTTTCCCCTTCATTCTCTCTCTCCTGGTCTGCCTTGGTAAGATGTGCTTGCTTCCCCTTTGCGCTTCCTCCATGATTGTAAGTTTCCTGAGGCCTCCCCAACCATGCTTCTTCTATAGCCTGTGGAACTGTGAGTCAGTTAAACCTCTTTTCTTAATAAATTACTTAGTCATAAGTAGTTATTTATAGCAATGTGAGAATAGATTAACAGAGAAAATTGGTACCAGAGAAGAGGGGCATTACTATGAAGCTATCTTAAGATATGGAAGCAGCTTTGGAACTGGCTAACAGACAGCAGTTGGAATAGTTTGGAGGGCTCAGAAGAAGACAGAAAGATAATGAAAAGTTTGAAACTTCCTAGAGACTTCATTGTTTTAACCAAAATGCTGATAGTGATATGGACAGTGAAATTCAGGCTGAGGTGGTCTTAGATGGAGAAGAGGAACTTATTGGAAACTTGAGTAATGTTTTATCAAAGAGACTGGTGGCATCATGCCCCTGTCCTTGAGATCTGTGGAACTTTGAACTTGAAAGAGATGATTTATGGTGTCTGGTGAAAGAAATTTCTAAGCAGCAAAACATTCAAGAAGTGACCTGGCTTCTTCTAAGAGCACATACTTATATGCATGACAAAAACATTATCTGAAACTGGAACTTATATTTAAAAGGGAATCAGAGCACAAAAGTTTGGAAAATTTACAACCTGACCATGTGGTAAAAAATAAAAACCCATTTACTGGGGAGCAATTCAAGCCAGCTGCATACATTTGCATAAGTAAGGAGGAACTGAATGTTAATAGACAAGACAATGGGGTAAAGCCCTCCAATATATTTCAGAGACCTTTGTAGCAGTCGCTCCCATCACAGGCCCAGAGGCCTAGTGGGGAAAAATAGTTTCATGGGCCAGGCCCAGGGCCCCACTGGTGCAGCCTTGGGACATTTTGCCCTGCATCTCAGTGCTCCAGCTCTAGCCATGGCTAAAAGGAGCCAAGGTGCAGCTGGGGCTGTTGCTTCAAAGGGTGCAAGCCCTAAGCCTTGGCAAATTCCATGTGGTGTTGGGCCTGCAAGTTCACAGAAGACAAGTGTTGAGGTTTGGGAGCCTCTGCCTAGATTTTAGAAGATGGGTGGAAATACCTGAATGTCTAGGCAGAAGTCAACTGCAGGGGCAGAGCCCTCATAGAGGGCTAGCAAAGTACAAAGGGGAAATGTGGGGTTGCAGCCCCCACATAGAGTCCCCATTGGGGCACTGCCTAGTGGTTGGGCAAGAAGAGGTCCACCACCCTCCAGACCTGAGAATGGTAGATACACTGACAGCTATCTTGCAGGCACTCAATGCCAACCCATGAAAGCAGCCTCAGGGGCTGTCCTCTGCAGAGCCACAGAGGCTGATCTGTGCAAGGCCTTGGGAGCCCACCTCTGGTATCAGTGTGTCCTGGATGTGAAACACGGAGTCAAAGGAGATTACTTTGAATCTTTAGGATTTAATGACTTCCCTGCTGGGTTTCAGACTTGCATGGGGCTTGTAGCCCCTTTGTGTTGTATTATTTCTGCATTTGGAATGGGAGCATTTGCCCAATGCCCATTGCATCTTGTAAGTAACTAATTTGCTTTTTTATTTTACAGACTCAAGAAGATGCTTGAGTTTTCTCAGATGAGACTTTGGACTGTGAATTAATGCTGAAATGTGTTAATACTCTAGGGGATTTTGGGGAAGGCATGATTGATTTTGAAAATTGAGAAGGATATGAGATTTGGGAAAGGCCAGGGGTAAAACAGTGTGATTTGGCTCTGTGTTCCCACCCAAATCTCATGTTGAATTGTAATCCCCAGTGTAGAGGAGAAACCTGGTGGGAAGTAATTGGATCATGGGTGTAGATTTCTCCCTTGCTGCTCTTGTGATGGAGTTCTCCCATGATCTGGTTGTTTAAGTGTGTGTAGCATTTCCCCCTTCACTCTCTCTGTCCTGGTCCACCAGGGTAATGTGTGCTTGTTTCCTCTTTGCCCTTCTGCCATGATTATAAGTTTTCTGAGGGTTCCCCAACCATGCTTCCTGTACAGCCTGTGCAACTGTGAATGAATTAAACCTGTTTTCTTCATTAAGTATCCAGTCTCAGGTAGTTCTTTATAGTAGTGTGAAAATGAATTAATACAGGCACTTTCCTGGCAGGGAAGAATTAAACATGCCCAGGCATAGTTCTTCAAGTTACAACATAGATTTGCTACATTACAAGAATGTATTTCTCAGTAGACAAAATTTGTCATGAAAACATATAAATATTGCATTGTATTTTATGAAATGACTCTTCAATTTAAACATAAAAAGGGATACTTAGCCAAAATTTTGTGTAAAATTAACAGTCCAGGAAAGTGAATTTTTTTTGTTCTACCTATCTCAAACTCATCAAACCATTGACTAATAACTAGAATATACACTATTTTAAAGAGCCCAAAATGTTAATAGATATTGAACATAATTTAATATGTATAAACTGGGGTAAACATTTATATTTTAAATATACTAAGATGGTAAAATAATAAAGTAAAATTCTGACTAGAAAATTCCAAGCAGAAATCTCATCTGTGATCAAAACAGGTTTTGCCCATTTTTCCTAGGAAACAAATCTGTCCTTTTTTCTTTTTCTTTTAGTTATTTTGCTCAAAAAATAATTACATGTTTAATTACATATTATAATTTTTTCAGTGAAAGGGAATATTAATAGATCATGTATAGTTGGAGTAAATTATAAAATAAATAAATACATTAATTGTACTGTAATAAACATATATCAGAGAGACAGTTTAATTTAAGGTCTGCAACTTTAGTTGATACTAACCTTTAGCTTTTATATGTGTCAAATGTATCATTTTACAAACACTCGTAATAAATACTGTGTTTCAAAAAGACATTTCTCACTATCTTTTGGAATGCAAAATGAAAAGTAGAATTGATTTTTAAATGACATAACTATCATATAATGGAATTACTATTATCAGAATCATAAAAACACTCTCCCTCTCTCTTTCTAATGGCTCTCCAAAGATGTTTATCTCCTAATTCTTAGAACCTTAGAATAAATTAGGTTAAGATGGCAAAAAAAGATGTGGTTGCTGAAGGAATTAAAATTGCTATCAGTAGACCTTAAAATATGATTATTTTGGGTTACCTGTGTGGGCCCATTTTCATCACAAATGTCTTTATATATTCAAGAGGGAGGCAGAAGAAGTCAGAAGCAGATGTGTCTATGGAAGAAAGACACAGAAAAATGTATCATTCCTGCCTTTGAAGAGGGAAGAAGGCTATCATAAGCCAAAAAATTCTGGACAGCCTCTAGAAGCTGAAAACAAACAAACAAACAAAAAAAAACAAGGAAAGGAATTCTCCCCTGGAGCCTCCAGAATGGGTATAGCCCTTCTGACATCTTGATATTAGTCCAGTGAGGCTCATGTTGTGCTTCTAACCTACAAAACTGTAAGGTTAAAAAAATGTATGTTATTTGAAGGCACCAATTTTGTGGAAATTTATAGGAGGAGCAATAGAAAAGTAATACATTATAAAATACCAGCGTAATCATTGAAACATCTCTATTGTTCACCCTTGTAAAAAGATTTGTACAAAAAGTTGCTTTGTTTCTTAAACTAATTTATGTAAATGTTCTTTCTGTCAGAAAAAGTAATTTTGAATTTGTATATACATAGAGGAGTATAAATGATATAAAAATATGTAAATAATAGTATTACTAATATTAAGTCATTGATATATGTTACACTGTTTTTTTTTAAAGTTATTATTATCTAATGTAAACCTCACAACAACTCTCTGAAAAGGATACTCTTTTTATCTCTATTTTATAAGTAAGGAAATAGTCTGAGAGGAGCTAAACTGCCCGAGTGACTTGTCCAGTGTCACACAATTGCCAATTACAGAGTCACTACTGGAAGCTAATGTATACTAGCCTGTACATTCTTGGGTCTATGCTAGAAGTTACAAGTAAGTCATAACCACTTTTTAGAGTCAGAATTGAATATTTTTAGAATATGAAATGACTCTACAAATGTTAATGTGTGGAACTTATAAAATTTTCTCTTGTCCTTGCGATAGTTTACTGAGAATGATGTTTTCCAGTTTCATCCATGTCCCTACAAAGGACACGAACTCATCATTTTTTATGGCAAACCAAACACCGCATGTTCTCACTCATAGGTGGGAATTGAACAATGAGAACTCATGGACACAGGAAGGGGAACATCACATTCCGGGTACTGTTGTGGGGTGGGGGGTGGGGGGGGCGGGGACAGCATTAGGAGATATACCTAATGCTAAATGACGAGCTAATGGGTGCAGGAAATCAACATGGCACATGGATACATATGTAACAAACCTGCACATTGTGCACATGTACCCTAAAACCTAAAGTATAATAAAAAAAAAAAAAAATTTCTTTTGTGGAAGAATTCTGATAAATTACATTTGAGAGTCATTGTTGAATATCTACTCTTTCTAAAAACTCAGTCAGGCGCGGTGGCTCACGCCTGTAATTCCAGCAGTTTGGGAGGCCGAGGCCGGTGGATCACGAGGTCAGGAAATCGAGACCATCCTGGCTAACAGGGTGAAACCCTGTCTCTACTAAAAATACAAAAAATAAGCCGGGCTTGGTGGCAGGTGCCTGTAGTCCCAGCTACTCAGGAGGCTGAGGCAGGAGAATGGTGTGAACCCGGGAGACAGACTTTGCAGTGAGCCAAGATCATGTCACTGCACTCCAGCCTGGGCAACAGAGCAAGACTCCATAAAAAACAACAACAACAACAACAACAACAACAACAAAAAACCTCTTCTGCAATGTTGTAATAGCTCCTTCTAAGAAGCCCAGCTATTCAATTTTATTCGTTTTTCAGAGGAAGAAAAATCAGAATTGGAAACAAGTCTGAAGGACAGTGTATTATTCTGTTCTTGTATTGCTATAAATAAATACCTAAGACCGGGTAATTAATAAAAGAGTTCTGCAGGCTGTACAGGAGCATGATGCTAGCATGTCCGGAATTGGTGGGTTCTTGGTCTCACTGACTTCAAGAATTAAGCCATGGACCCTCGTGATGAGTGTTACAGTTCTCGAAGATGGCGTGTCCAGAGTTTGTTCCTTCTGATGTTCAGATGTGTTCGGAGTTTCTTCCTTCTGGTGGGTTCATGGTCTTGCTGGCTTCAGGAGTGAAGCTGCAGACCTTCACGGTGAGTGTTACAGCTCATAAAGGCAGTGCAGACCCAAAGAGTGAGCAACAGCAAGATTTATTGCAAAGAGCGAAAGAACAAAGCTTCCACAATGCAGAAGGGGACCAGATCGCGTCACCATTGCTGGCTCGGGCAGTCTGCTTTTATTCCCTTATCTGACCCCACCCACATCCTGCTGATTGGCCCATTTTACAGAGAGCTGATTGGTTCATTTTGACAGGTTTGGTGCGTTTACAATCCCTGAGCTAGACACAGAGTGCTGATTGGTGTATTTACAATCCTCTAGCTAGACATAAAAGTTCTCCAAGTCCCCACTAGATTAGACACAGAACATTGATTGGTGCATTTACAAACCTTGATCTAGACACAGAGTGCTGATTGGTGTATTTACAATCCTCTAGCTAGAGGTAAAAGTTCTCCAAGTCCCCACCGGTTTAGCAAGAAACAGAGTGCTGATTGGTGCATCCACAAACAGAAGCTAGACACAGAGTGCTGATTGGTGCATATACAATCCTCCAGCTAGACATAGAAGTTCTCCAAGTCCCCACCAGACTCAGGAGCCCAGTTGGTTTCGCCTAGTGGATCCCATGCCGTGGCCGCGACTGGCCCTGCCCCAGCGGAGCTGCCTGCCAGTCCTGCGCCACCCCACGCCTGCACTCCTCAGCCCTTGAGAGGTCAATGGGACCAGGCACCACGGAACAGGGGGCAGCGCTTGTCGGGGAGGCTCAGGCCAAGTGGGAGCCCACCGCAGGGGTGGGTGGGGCGGCTCTGGCATGGCAGGCTGCAGGTCCTGAGCCCTGCCCCGCATGGAGGCAGCTGAGGCCTGGCGAGAATTTGAGTGTGGCGTGGGCGGATCGGCAGTGCTGGGGGACCCAGCGCCCCCTCCGCAGCTGCTGGCCCCATGCTAAGCCCCTCACTGCCTGGGGCCGGCAGCATTGGCCGCCACTTCTAGTGCCCGCGCCCACCCGGAACTCACATTCCACACCCGGCTCCATGCCAGCGAGCCCAGAATGGGGCTCCCACAGTGCAGCGGCGGGCTGAAAGTCTCCTCAAGCAGGGCCAGAGAGGACGCCGAGGCTGAGGAGGCGCTGAGAGCAAGCGAGGCCTGCTAGCACGTTGTCACCTCTCACTAGCATCTGCTCAGGTTCGGAGGAGGCCTCCAGAAGGCAGAAGGCAATCATGGCAGAAGGCAAAGGAGGAGCTGGGCATCTCTCATGGTGGGAGAAGAAAGAAGAGAAAGGGGAAAGGTGTTACACACTTTTAAATGACCAGATCTCACAAGAACTCACTATCATGAGAACAGTACCATGTGGTTGATGAAAAGCCATTCATGAAAAACTACTCCCCTGATCGTCACCTCCTACCGGGTTCCACCTCCAACACCGGAGATTACAATTTGACATGAGATTTGGCGGAGACACAGATCTCAACCATAACAGACAGGTGTTTCTCTCATTATAGCTAAAAAGTGTCCTTTTTTTTTTTTTTTTTGGTAGGTTATTGGGGTTGGTGGCTCCATTTTTATATATACCAATATCAAGTTTATATCTTCTCAAATAGGCTGCCAGTTGAGTTTTTAATCAACAAAAACAAATGGCGTTTCTCATTATTTTTTTTATTTTTTTTTTTTTTTGAGACGGAGTCTCGCTCTATCACCCAGGCTGGAGTGCAGTGGCGCGATCTCGGCTCACTGCAAGCTCCGCCTCCCAGGTTCACGCCATTCTCCTGCCTCAGCCTCTCCGAGTAGCTGGGACTACAGGCGCCCGCCACCACGCCCGGCTAATTTTTTTGTATTTTTAGTAGAGACGGGGTTTCACCGTGGTCTCGATCTCCTGACCTCGTGATCCGCCCGCCTCGGCCTCCCAAAGTGCTGGGATTACAAGCGTGAGCCACCGCGCCCGGCCGTTTCTCATTATTTTACTTGTTCTTTCACCTGAACACGGCAAGAGCCTCTTAACCGGCCTCCCTCCTTACCTCTTCACTGATAATCCCCTCCACACACAAACCCCTCAGACACTCTCGCAGGTTGTCACAGAAGTTTTCTTAAAATGTAAATTAAATCAAGTAATGGACTTCCTTAAAAGCTTCTCCTCGTGACTTCCTTGTGTAATTTGAGCTCAAATGTAACATGCCTTTCTGAGGCTATATATACTGGTCCACAGCAGTCCTCCTGAGCTCTTCACAAACCATTATCTCCCTCCCTGGCTATGTTCCAGCCCAAATACACCCCATTAGCTTGATTTTCCTTGTTTCTTTTCTGGCCAGTGTGTGGCTCTTATCTCTTCCCGCAAAGTGCTTTCCTGAATCTCCCTTGCACTCCCTTTTATTCTATTTATGCTCATTACACAATGTATTGAGAAGTGACATTATTTTCCTTATTTTCCTTCTCCTCTAATTTGAGTATTAGAATGATTTTTATTAACCACAACAATAGGTTTGTCTAACATGTGTTTAAAAAATATTTGTCAAATTAATGATTATTCCCTCTTGATTCATTTCAGTGGCCTGGGGCAGCAATGCCTCAAGCTCTTTCTTAGAGATGCACATTAAACACAAGTTATCTACTCTAAAACTTGTACCTATATAAATAAAACAAAACAAAGAAACATATTCATAGCTAGGTCTAATCTATATTCTTGATATTTTCGTTCAGTCTTATTAATTTAGTGTTATGAACTATGCTCTTAGAAAATACAATAATAGTTGAATGACATGATTATACATTGCATATAAATATATTATGCTATCATGTAAAAAATACACATTATCATTTAAAAATCCATGAAAGGAATAGACAAATAAGTATTGCTCTAGCATTATTTTCATGTCTGCAGAAAAAATGTTACATTTTTGTCATTATAGTTTTAAAAATCTGATTTTCTAAAGCAATATCTTGTATTCTATCATTGTTATTATAAACTTGAGCATTAAAATGAAAATGGAATTTATCAGAAAAATATAGTACTACATATATAATATATTATTTCATTTGGAAAATCTGAATTTTGCACCGTCTCAATATCAGTATTTCTATACTGATAGTCTTCTGATTTTACTGGGTAAGCAGTGTAAAAATAATTCTCATTTAAAATCCATGAGGGCTTAAATTCAAACCCTGGCTATGAAACTGCTTCAATATTAAGACAAGCTCCAGGGATGGGTTTTAAATTTCAATCTTTTAAGAAATTTTATGTGTCTTTGATGAGCAATTTCTCATGTTCATTCCAATGAACAATAATGTCAGGGTGATCAAAAACAAGAATTTCAATTCCAAACATATCCCTAGAGGTGGCATCAATATAAAAGCAATTTTTATCTGGACATGTTTTGAATTTTCACTACTTCGAGGGATTTGTGGTTTTGCTTTATTGATGGTGAAGAGCACAGCAATAGTCATTTTGATAGTAAGGCAGATTAATGTAATATGCCACATTGTATTGATATGCCATTCTCATTCAGAAAACATGATTTTTAAATTTGTCTTATCTGTTCATCATCAGTTTATCACTACATAATCTAATACCTGTTCCAGCTGCTGTTTTACATAATTTGTCGCCTATAGTTCATGATGCTTTTTTATTGTGTATTTATACTGTTGTGATGACTTAATGTATATTCACTCACTTAATTCTCCCAGGAACTCAATAAAGAACCAAGATATGGAGAGAACACAGAGAAACTTCCCCTTGACCAAAAAGCCAGTCAGAGTTAGAACCAAGGTTTTAAGCTAATTGCCTCCATCTGGAGTTTGTGCTCCTAATGATTAATGGACACGTTCTAAAAAATGTTCCTCGGTAACTAATTTGGTGAACAAATATGAGTAACTTTATATTATATTTATAAAATAAAGCAAGACATTATGAGTTTTGTTATTTACAAATTTTAAAGAATATTATTGAATATTTATTTTAAGTACTTTTTATTGCATTTGTTTTCTGTGTCTATGATACACTTAATGTTAGTATATTGAGTTAAAGAGTACAAAAAAGTTAAGTTTTTCTTCTTGCTTGAATACGCACAAATTAATAGAAAAAATCAAAGATAGTTCCAAATTTGCTTCTAGGGGCTTAAAATAATTTATTTTGCTTATTTTTAAAATTCTATGCAGACTAATTCTGATAGAGTTTTAAATGAGAATAAAGTCTCAATTAGATGATAGATGTTAGATGGACAGCTTAATAGATTGGACAAGAAGTGGGAGAAGCGTAGGACTTTCAAAAGAGAAGACATGGATGCAAAGATCAAAATCAGAAACAAGCAAGCAAAAGAGAGCTAGTCACTTTTTGTTTGATTAGAGTCAACATTTGTAAATCATGAGATCTCGTGATTATCAACAAGAGTGTAGTCAGCTTTGTTTACCTTTGAGTTTGGTCATATTTAGCTAAAATTTTATTAGAGAAAATAAATTACATTACAGTCACATATTTTAGGAAACTGAAACTTAAGAAAGGGGAGCAGATACAAGGTAAGTGAAAGAGATAGAGCTGTGATTACCAATACGTGTAGGACATGTTATAAATGACAGCAAATGAGAGTGTTGAAATTGGAAAGTCCCCCAGTTTTGGCATAACTTGTTTCATTTAAAACTTGGATAGATTCTTATCTTCAAAATTTTACAGGTATCCAGATATCATCAGATTGTTAATAGAAATGGATGGAGACAGAGAGATTAGATGAAAAAGAAAGAGAGAGGGGAGAGAGGGAGGTGAGAAAGAAGGAGGAGAGGAGTAAAGAGAAAGAGACAGGAGAAACAGAGATAAGAGAGATAGAGAGAAAGGAGAGAGAAGAGGTAGAGAGATATACAGATATAAAGATGGAGATAGCTAGAGAGAGCTAGAGAGGGATTAGTGAGATAGATAAGTGATTGATAAGAGAGAGAGATTTCATGAACATGACCAGGAAAATTTATGGAAAGAATTGCCACGCATTTTACTGTCTGTTATGCAAAAACTGGAGGAATATTTTCTCAACGCTTACATCCAACTTATATGCTGACCCTCCTCCAAGTACAGATGGTAAAAATTTCATGAGACGTTGTTACAGTCGTATGACATAGAAAGCTGAAGTAATGCTTATGATTTAAAGATCATAACAGGAAGGGAAACAGAATATATTTAATTTTTTATTAGTGTGAAAAAATTTGCATTATCATGGCAGTTGTATTAGATTTTTATTACTGTGCTAACAAATTACTACAAACATTAGTTTAAACACATACAAATGTATTGTTTTGTAGTTCTACAGCTCAGAAATCTCATGAGGTTTTCACTGAGCTGAAGTCAAAGTATCAACTGGGCTGCATTTCTTTTGGAGTCTAGGGAAAAATCTGTTCCCTGGCCCTTTTCAAATTCTAGTGGTCACCCACATTTCTTGACTCTTTATCTTCTTGGATCCTCAAAGCCTGCAACTTTGCTTCTCTCTGACCGTTCTTTCCTTCTGATCACAGCCAGCAAAGAGTCTCAGCTCTTACTGATCTATGCGATTGGATTTGTCTATGCAGATAATCCAGGATTAAATTAGAATCCCAAGGTGTTAACTGAATCATTCATAGAAAGTCCTTTTTCGCTTATAAGATAACATATTGAAAAGTACTGAGAATTAGTATGCGGACATCCTTGAAAACTATTATTCTGCGACCGCAAGAGTACCCACATTTTGAGAAATTTTTGACAATTTTTTATGATAAATCATTTTATCAAAAGCCTTAAGAACAGACTTTCTTTATACCCTTTAGATATCTTGGGCATGTCAAGTCACACTAACAACTTTTAAAATACATTTTTTTTGAAAACCTACTGTGGGCAATACACTTAGTATTTAACCAAAAATACAGACAGATTAAGACAAAGGACTGCTAAAATTTAAAATAGGCAGTTATTTTAAACTGTAATTACATGAGAAAATATGTTATTATTTAACACAAATCATAATTACACTATTTCTTATAGGAATTCTGACAAAAAATATACAATTAGATTGTGATAATATGAGAACTTAAGGTACAAGTATGATTCAAAATAGGTCTTGAAGTGTAAGAAAGGACTAGGAAGGAGTGACAAAAAAAAATTGGAAAAATATAAGGCAGCATCCAACAGTGGAGTTTTATACACAGAGAGGTCTTCCAAATAAGATGAATGAAAGGTAGACCTGAAAGTGTGCACCCAGTATGAGAGAGTGCCACCTTAATGACACTTAACCAGTCAAGCTGTAGGACTTAAATATGAGCCACTCCCCTTTTATTATTGTGTTTGAATATTTCTTTTGCTATTACTTTTCTCTTCATGTAATACTTGCGTTTATAGATTTACCTGATCAAGTTATCTCTAACTTAGAGGTATAATAAGAGAACCTATTAATTTTAGAGCAAGTTTCATCTCTTCCTTTTCAGTACAATGTGCCCAAACTCTTGTTAAGTCTACATGATTTTAATCTCTTAAGTAATGGCACGATATTTTAGTTTACATTTTAGCACCATCTAGCAATCTCTTCTCTGTTATGAAGTCACAATTATTTGCAAAAGAATCATAAATGTTGCCTTTAACCATTAGCCTTTCAGAACTTTGTATAACTGTAGTACCCGTATATGCTTACTGCATCATTGCATCTCCTTGGTGCCCTTATTTATTTATTTGTTTATTTATTTATTTATTGAGATGGAGTCTCACTCTATTGCCCAGGCTGGAGTGCAGTGGCGTGATCTAGGCTCACTGCAACCTCTGCCTCCTGGGTTCGAGCGATTCCCCTGTCTCATTCTCCTGAGTGGCTGGGATTACAGACACACACCACCACGACTGGCTAATTTTTGTATTTTTAGTAGAGATGGGTTTCACCATGTTGGCCAGGCTGGTCTCGACTTCCTGACCTCATGATCCCCCCACCTCCGCCTCCCAAAGTGCTAGGATTACAGGCATGAGCCACCACGCCCGGTCGCCATTATTTGTTTTTAAACAAACCAGCAGGTGTCAGTTGTGGTTAGCATGTGCTCCTTCAGGATGAAGGCAATTAAGGGGAGTTTGCATTGCATTGTGGGTGAGCCTGTGTACTCTGTAGTCAACCTGTCCAGGTTTGATGTTAGTTACATGATCTAGAGGTCAACTTGTGTGACCTCTCAGTGCTGCATATTCCTCAGCTATAAAAAGTGTACAGTAATAATAATGAATGACCTCTTATATTTGTCATGTGGAATATATGAGTTAATATTTATCGAGCACCTAGTTTCTGATACATAACAGGTTATACATAATTTAAATAAAACAAACCTGACAATGTTATTCAATGAGAAATTTCTTTCCAATTTGTCAATTTAACATTTGCATTATTAATTTTTTAATGTATTATAAAGATGTAATTAGTATATCTAATATAGCATCTGATTCATAGAAGGTATTCAATACATTGGATGTGTTATTCTTGATATTATTATGAGACACTTTAATTTTCATTTCTGTAAATCAATAAATTTCATGCAAGAAAACTTATAATCAAATATGACACAAATGAATAATATATGTTTAAAATAATCACACCTTCAAAGAGAAAAATGTGCACAATGTTTCAGAAAGAAGGAAGAGAAAAAAGCATGTGCAAAAGGGGTTGTAATAAAGAAGAAAGTTGGGATGTCTGAAAAGAACAACATACTCATTTCATGCTCACCCAATATTGAACAAAGGAAGTCAAATGACTGAAATGACTGAGCAACATACACAAAATGATTATTTTGACTATGGCACAATGACAAAACATTTAATGCTTTGAATAATGGGAATTGTTTTTTATCTCAAAGTTAATTAGGAAAGAATCCTTTGCACAATGGAAAAGACTATCTTTTTTTTCTTTATTTTTTTGAGACAGAGTCTTGCTCTGTCGCCCGGACTGGAGTGCAGTGGCACAATCTCAGCTCACCGCAACCTCCGTCTCCTGGATTCAAGTGATTTGCCTTTTTCAGCCTCCCGAGTAGGTGGGATTACAGCCACCCGCCACCACGTCCGGCTAATTTTTATATTTTCAGTAGAGACGTGGTTTCCCCATTTTGGCCAGGCTGGTCTTAAACCCCTGACCTCAGGTGATCTGCCTGCCTTGGTCTCCCAAAGTGCTAGGATTACAGGCTGTGAGCCACACTATCTCTTTCTATCAAAGCATGAGTCAGGAAATTTTCAAAATGAAAAATGTAGAAAATCCTGGAGGGTCCAACCATGGCAGTAGTTCGAGTCTGGTGGGCAGCGAGGACAGGAATTACACAGAGACCATCAGAAGAAAGGCATTTTTTAAAAAAAAGATTATGTTAATAGGCAACATATTTAAAGAAACACCATGCAGCAAATAACTAATAACATGCTATGGTATAAGTAAGATACCCTGTGATATATGTTGCAACTGTTTAACACTGGGACATGGCATCTTTCTGTTCGAAAAACCACACTTTCATGTATAAACGTCTTCGGAACTAGAGGCCAAAATACTTAAACAAATTGACATATCTACTTGCTAAAAACCTGACAAAGAGATTATAATGATAAATCTAACTAAATTGTTATTATTTTTAAAAAGTAATAGTAACAACAACTAAGGAAGTTCAATAGGGGATACATTCTCTCGGAAAAGTTTTGAAACTTCCATTCATATTTAGAATGAATGCATCACAGGAGTCTTTCAATGCTTCAGGAAGAAACTTTACTAAATTCCTAAATTCAAAATCTCAGTGATTCCCAGTGTATACTTTTTAACATGCTAATTTATGAAAATCAAGTATTTCTATCATTTAGTAATAAAATTGTTTCTCATGTAAATGGACAAGCAAAAAATGTTTAAGAATTACTTTCCTAGATGTTCAAAAAAATTATGTAGTGAGCACTTGATTGTAATTTTATCTCCTTCCATTCTACTTTAAATCAAGAAAGGGACAAAACAGGTGTGATTTACCAGTTCTGGGAAAGTTTTTAAACCTAGTTGGAGTGACTGATCTTTATAATATGATGCCTGGCTAAATGACATTGAGTTTCATTATATTCTTATATTCCTGAGTACAGGAAGGAAGTAATTTGTCTTTGATGCAAAATAGAAAGCAAAGAGCTCATTTGGGCACGTAGAGAAAATCAAAAAAGGAAGGGGCTGACCTGGTGAAAATTATGTATTCATGGAATATATTACACTAAATTGTTCTGTTTCTAAATGCAATCCTATGATCTTTAAATTGCATATCTAATTTGGCAATAGTGAATTTTTTTTGCACATGGACTACAACATTGCATCTTTACTTGCTTTGTTAATAATATACGTTATTCACTTTTCAAACGCAAGTCATTTGGGAAAATAAAAAAATAATTAAAATGGAAACAAAAACCTAGGCAATATTTTCTTCAGATAGTTACTTATATAAGTAGACTTTTATCAGACTTTTTTCCTTACAAAATTACAATGCCTCCACCAGGTGAGACAAGCCTGGGCAACATGGCGAAACTCTCTCTACAAAAAGTACAAAAATTAGCTGGGTGTGCTTGTGCCTGCCTCTAGTCCCAGCTACTCAGGAGGCTGAGGTGGGAGGATGGCTGGAGCCCGGAAGGCAGAGGTTGCAGTGAGCTCAGATCATGCCACTGCACTCCCGTCTGGGTGATAGAGCCAGACCTTCTCTCAAAAAAAAAAAAAAAAGAAAGAAACAAAAGAAAATGCCTAAAGACCACTGTTGTTTTTATCGTGGTATCCTTAATAGCTAAGCAGCCTGAATCTTTTGTTTTTTTTTTTTCCTTTTTTTTAGTGCCAGGAGAAAAATTATAATTGCTATTTTTTAAATTTCATATTTTAAATTCAATTAAAGTTCATTTAAAATGTATATGCCAAGTAATACTTAAAATTGTGTCCTATAATAGAATTATATATTACTATAGTTCGTGTTAAAAATCATATATATTCATATATTATTTGTGGGTGCACATATTTAGAGACAAATACATGGATTGATACAGCTTATACATACGTATTTGTATACACACATACACACAAAGTTGTATGCATATATAAATATGTGCACATGTACAGACACATATACACACTGATACATTTTAACACAATTACTGCTATATGTGAATAGGTGGGAATAAGAATTCTTCTTGACTAGATCACGATGAATATAATTTACAATTTTACTTTCACTAAATACATTCCATATGCTATGATTAGTGCAAAAAGAAGTGAAGAGATGAGTAATACGAACCCATTCCTAACAAAATATAAATAACCAGTGAATTCTCTACTCATAATGTCTCATCAGCTTCATGTGAATTAATAAGATAAAGCAAAATTATTGTGATATGCTTTTACTGATAAAATAGAATTTTAAATAACACTTCTTGAGGTATGAAAGTTTATACTTCCTCTGATTATGACAAAATAAATGTGTGAGTATATTTTTACATTTCTGGATATGTTCCTGAGAGAAGATAGTGCTAAGAAAAATTTCTGCCAACCACTATGTGCATGATTTGCAAACCTACCGAGAGAAAATCAGTGAAAACAATCCTTTGTATTATGTATAAAGCCAAGCTAAGGTTGGAGACTAGAAATGAAGTCAGAAAGTATGTATGGCCTAAATCCTCATCATCTTAAACCCGTCTTTCTTAGTAATTATTTTTCTATACATTAAAATGCTGGACAAAAAAAAAAAAAATAGATACTGTTTTCTTTCCCCTCACAACTGAAAACCCTGTTTCCAAAGACAGCGGTATAATCATTCCTCTTGCTAAGAATAAATTAGTTTTAAATACAAATTTATAAATATCGCAAAAAAGTGAGAGAAAATATGCCCATAAAATGTTTTTTATATTTGATGAACCCAATTTTTAAGTAGTAGATAATTATCTATTGGATTGGAATAGATTCTATGGAAAGAGAAACAGTCATTTAGAATGCATAACATGGTCATTCATTTATGAAATGTTATTAAGGGGAGCGTCTATTAGTTTTGGGGAAATAACATCAAACAAAACAGACATAATCTCTACTTACATGGATATCAAATTTGAAAAGAGATGAAGATAAATAAAACCACTATTATATTGGAAGCTGATTATATGTGTATATACACATATAAATGTATGCGTATACACATCATACCAGACTTCTGGATCAGAAATAACTTTTATGATCAAAATTGTCAAGGGTCCGAATATATATCTACATATAGACATTTGGTGTTTATAGGCACACACACACACACACACACACAAATATACACATATGCACATACATGACTTCTAGATAAAGAAAAAAATATTTACTTAGAAAGCATCTTGTATTTATTTTGCTTTGAGCCTTAACTAAAGAGAAAAATAATTAGATTAATTTATTTTAAATATAAATAATATCTTCATTCTAACATATATTATTCTAATATGTTAATTCGCTCTTAAGATTCTTATTCATTTTGCAAAATATTGTATTACAATAATAGTAAAATGGTAATTACAAGAGGTTGGGGGTGGGGGATATAGGTAGCTGTTCAATAGGTATAATGTTACCATCATATAAGATAAGCAAGTTCCAGGGATCTGCTATAAAACATAATGCCTATGGTTTAACAATAAGGTATAGTGTACTTCAAAATTTATTAAGAGGGTAGATCTTATGTTAACTGTTCTTACCCCCAAAAAAACAAAAACAAACAAATGAACAAAGGAACACAAAGAAACTTTTAAAAGTGATGTGTTTATTATGTGGACAGTGGTGATGGCAACACAAGTGCATACATATGTCCAAACTCACCAAACTGCATACATTAAATATGTACAGTCTTTTGTATACCAATTTTACCTCAATGAAGCTGGATGAAAACAAAATACAATTAAAATTTAAATTGCATAGCAAGTAAACTTTGGCAAAAAATCTTAAAATCACATATTCTCTTGAAAACATTAATTTTTCCAAAATCCTGTCTTTTAAAATAATTCATTTACATTGTAAAATAGCAAAATAGCAACAATTTTTTCTTTATGAGTAGACACCCACTTTTAAAAGTTAGCATCAGATAAACTTATAATGTTCTCTATTTCAATATTTTCTAGTTTCTAGTATCATATATATTCTTAGTCCTCATATAACCTATTGACCTTTACCTATCATAGACATTCAGAAATAAAATAAACGTCTAATTTTTTTCTTTTTTTTTTTTTTTTTAGACAGAGTACAGTTCTGTCACCCAGTCTGGAGTGCAGCGGCATGATCTCAGCTCACTGCAACCTCTGCCTCCCAGGTTCAAGCAATTCTCCTGTCTCAGTCTCCCAAGTAGCTGAGATTACAGGCACCCGCCACTGAGCCCGGCTAATTTTTCTATTTTTAGTAGAGATGGGGTTTCATCATATTGATCAGGCTGCTCTTGAACTCCTGACCTCAGGTGATCCACTCGCCTTGGCCTCCCAAAGTACTGGGATTACAGGCACGAGGCACCGCGCCTGGCTCATAAATGTCTAATCTTCTTTAGCTACATGAATGAAGGTACAAGTAAACTATCAGATTTAGTACTTTTAATTAACATCTTTTTAATAAGCATAGTCTTATGCTATTTGATGCTGTAATCGAATTTTAAAAATTACATGGGATTCTTAAAACCCTGGGCAGTATAATTATAAACATGTTTTGATGAGATTATGATAGTATCTATATAAAAATTATCCCTCTTTTATATATCCTAGCAGTCTGAAATATAACAGTAAAATTTTCCAGTAAAGATAATATGAAATTCACACATGTACTTATAATTTAAAATGCAAATAATATAAATAGTTTTGCAGGATTCATAGAAATATTTGTTTAATTTGTCATAATCAAGACATTGTGCTTGAAGTTCTGCTTTCAGAATTATCCAGTGAAAGCCTCCCAAAAAATTGATAAAATTTGAAAATTAGATGATGGAGTACATCATGTATAAGAGCTTTCTATCACTCTATGTTTTCAGCCATACCAAATAAAATAATTTATGCATGTACAATTTAAATTTAGATTGAAATCTAATTCGAGCATATTTTAGGTTCTTTATAAATAAAATCCTAATTAAAATATTCGCAAAGAGCCAGACTTTCTGTTAAAAACGTAGTTACAAAATTAACTTTTTATTTGTAAACTCCTATGTCTTTCTATGTAAATGTCTTTTATATTATGCTTTTTCCCACATTCTAATTTCTGTTAAAATTACATTACAAAATTTCTTCTTGTTTTTGAATTCTTGTATATATCTACATCTCCAATTTATGGGGTAAATTCACTGAGTTAGACAACATCTTCCGTTTCCCCTGAAAACTCAATGGTGTTCCAAAAGGTTTGCAATGTTAATTAATTCTGTAAGGTAAAATTTAGCTCCCAATTATTTGTACTAATGTAGGAAGCGGATATGAATAACCCTGAATCAATTTGTATTCATCCACAGAGAGTGTTTGAATTTATATTTGAATGTGGAAGTGTTGAAGATCTGAAAACTCATTTAATATACAGTAACAACACGAACAAGAACATGATTAGAAGTTGCTAAAAAGTTGTCAAATGTCATCATGTTTCTCCCATACACAACTACTCGTTGAAATCTGCTCTCAGCAGGCAACGCTTTGTTTTCTCAACTTTTGTTGTAATGTTTTCTTGAAGCAGAGGGTCTCTTAAGTAGTTGTGATTTCTACTTCCTCTTTGCATCCAAATAAAACGTTTTTTTTCTTTTCAAACTGGAGTTTCGCTGTTGTTGCCCAGGGTTGAGTGCAATGGCGCAATCTCTGCTCACCACAACCTCCGCCCCCTGGGTTCAAGCAATTCTCCTGCCTCAGCCTCCCGAGTAGCTGGGTTTACAGGCATGGGCCACCACGCCCGGCTAATTTTGTATTTTTAGTAGAGACAGAGTTTCTCCATGTTGGTCAGGCTGGTCTCGAACTCCCAACCTCTGGTGATTTGCCTGCCTCGGCCTCCCCAAGTGCTGGGATTACAGGTGTGAGCCACCACGCTTGGCCCCAAAGAAAACTTTTAAACTGCATGTATTCAAAAGCAAATAGAGAAATTTGAGGTGTCTACAAATGAAGTATTAATTAGAATAGAACGCTGGAAGCAATTGCAATGGAGAAATAAACAATGCACTATAACAAACCATTTTTATAAAACCTGGGGTGACAATATCCAGAGTAGTAACAAATGTGAAAATATAAAAAGGTTTCCAGGAAAGCATATCCTGCAACTTTAGAGACATGGAAGTACATACCAATTAACATTAAGAATACGTATGTTAATTAAGAAAAGCAGAAAAATATAGGGAAGGGATATAAATACTAATTTCTATAATAAAATTACCTAGTAGAACATAATGCCTTAAAATGCTTCAGAATGCAAATCAAACCTAAAATGTTGAATAAGAAAAAATAAAAGTAATTACAGCAATAAAATCCAATCCAGACTAGAATCAGAAAGACAAGGTTCTTAGCAAGTTTATGTGGCAAATAGTCAAGTACTTAATTGTCCTAATAGAACTAACTCATTTATTTAAAAAATATCTATATTATAAATGTATGAATCTTAAATATACAATATTCATAATGTATTAATGAAAAAATATTAGAATCATAACTCACTAATCACAAGTTAGGAATCATCAAGATCTCAATTATTTTTGTTCTCTTTTGATTTGTTTAAAATTTCCATTCCGTGGAATCTCTTCTGTCTCCTGTCTCCTGCTCTCTCATTTTCTCCTTTATTTATTGTCTGTGGAATAGGTGGTTTTTCCAAGTCTAAACCCATTGAATTTATTTTAGGTGACAGTCTTTAGTGGTTCAGAGAAGCTTTAGCTATCCTTTCTAATGTCTTCTTCGAAGCAATCTCTACAACAGAAATCATCAATTAATTTTTTAAATTACTGAAGTTATGTAAATGATTGACTCTTCCTTTTTGATATTCTCTTACATTTCTAGTGCTTAGAAATGCCCTGCCACACACTAAGAAAGTGATCAAAAATGTTCGTGGATTTGAATGTTCTTATTCCATTGCATTTTTAGGAACTTTCACCATTGTGTTGGTCACTTTAAAAGAAGGTAATCCATAGGAGATCTCTGGAGGTTACTAGAGTCCAATAGAAACATAATTCTTACAACAAGTTACTTTAAAAGTTAAAGTAAAGCCACAGGCACAATCAGACTTGGATTAACCTTGGGACTGAAAAACATGCAGCAGCATCTCTGGCAGCAGGGGTCTTCACTTCAGTTGCTTTCTCTGCTTTGAAAATACATGAATGCTGATTTCTCAAGGAAGATGGTCTGCCATAACAATCAAACTGTAAGCAGAGTATAAAATCCTCCCCTACTAAAAACACTATTCAATCTGAGCTGTTAGTATAGCTTAGTTACCCTTTAATATTTCTTGAGCCAACCTAGTTTTTCATTTTTCAGTGGCCAGATTTTTTATTAATAATTTAAATAATTTTATTATTTTAAATTATTGAATTAATAAGAGGCTTTCTGAGAGTAATATAGATAGCAGGACCTCAAAATAATAGAGACATTGTCTAGTATTTAATTGTAAGCTGCAATTGGGTGCAGTCATTACAATGAGTGGCAAGTTCAGAGAGGTAATCATGCAGCTACAGGTGTCTAATACACTAGACATATAGAAATGCTTAATATGAAATGGATTGATTTGTGGCAACATAGATCTTCACACAACAAGGTATAGCACTAAAAGCAATTAAAGGTAGATGATCAAGAGGTTAAAAGCAGCTACTCCAACAAAAAGTCATGATTCTGTGCATATGTTCTGAATCTGAGCCAGTTTTCAGATGTGAAATATTTTGTCTGAAAAAGAAGACAGATTCCCATGAAAATGAATGCTGGGTTTCTATGGCAATAATGAGTTCCCAAGTCCTTTTATAAATGGACGTATGGTCATTTACTCTATTATACAGAGAAGATGATATATGAAAATAAAGACCTCTTGATGCAGAGTTTGGGTTCACATTGATACCTGATGTCTGAGCACTCTGATGAGTCCCCTTTCAGAAGGAGCATGTGTTCAAAAGGCTAAAAAAAAAAAAAAAAAAAAAAAAGATTTCCTAGCCCAAGTGTGCTTCATAGATGGCCCACTTAGACTATAGGACAAATGCTATTATAAGGTGGAGGAGACGAAGAAAAGGCCCTAGAAAGTATTCTACCTTGGCCAAAAAAGTAAATAAAAAATAATACTACATTCTTGGAAAGGTGGTAGAGATTAATACCACCCCTAGAAACTTAAAAGAGGGTTCCCATCTTTTTCCCATTTATTTTTACAGCTTAGCTGTTAAAAAAATAAAAAGTATATTTTGGAGTATTACAGTAGGTGGTAGACTACTGGAAACTCAGTGAAGTAGTAGCCCTAGTTGCAGCTGTTTGTCATGTGTTATCTTTGTTAAATTAACATTGCTTCAATCTTTTGTGTGTCCTTTTGTGAGCAAATATGTTCTTTTCCATCTCTATTAGGATTGAGGACAAGAAATAGCTTATACTCACATGATTTGGTTAACAGTATATATACTTAGAGTTTTTCTGCAAGGCTTTTGACTCCCCACATCCTCTGTCACTATGTATTCTGGAGGAATTTGAAACATCTGGGCATTATACAGAACATCATACTATATTATTATATCCTCCAGTATAACTACTGCATCATGTTATTTGGACTTAACAAAAAATGTCAAGAACGTTGGAGACTATGATAAGACACATATGCTCCAGAAGGTGGGAGATGAAAACCAAAAATACATTAGGTGCCCACCACATCAGTGAATGTTGTGGGGAATGATCTACAAAATATAGACATACTGGGACAACCCATGGAAAGCACAAATTATTGCACTGTACATTTCCTGTCATTAGGAACAAAGCAAAATGACTCTTCGGGTTCTGAAGACAGCATGCCCTACATTTGTAAGCCAATTTACTGATTAACAAGAAACTCAGGTAGCTTTGATTTTTGGTCTAGAGTAGAAAATTTTTCTTATGCATTCCTAGGCTGCAGGGCCAAATTGGCAGAAATCTCATGAATTTTATGTCAATCTTCAATAAGAATATCAATCTATCTAGGATTTTGAAGTAAAGACCTGTTACCTGCAACAGTTAATTGTACAGCTTGGAAAAACAGCTCCTTGTGTACTTCTGCGCTCTGACAGCGATGAAGAACCTAGCCATGGGACGTCAAGTAACCTTGTAGCCACAACTACCCAGAGTGAGCTGGGTCTTGTCATACCTAGTAAATAGGAATATTGGGTGGCCCCTACAGTAACCTATCATAAAGCAGACAGGGTACAAATGAGTTCAGGCACAAATAAGCCCAAATAACAGAAATATGTGATAAACTCTTTAATTGTTTGGGTTTAAACATTCAGTTATCTTTTAAGGGATTTAAATTAAAAAAATTCCATCATTTATTAATAGTTATTATTCTCCATGTTCTTTATTTCTATGTGGAGATACAGATTTCCATATGATATCTTTTTCCTTCCACCTAAATAATTTTCTTTAAAATTTCTAGAGCTAATTTCCCATTATTGAGGCAATACTCTGTTTTATACTCTATGCACAACAAAAAGTGAGGTTTTTCAGTCAAACTCCGGAGAATAGCCACTATTCCTGGCCCTTTGAACATCAGGCACTGGCATTTGGGTAGTTCTTTTTCTGCTGCCAGGCCATTTCCTCACAGCATTTGCTGAACAGAATTCAGCTGAATACTTAAGGGGATCCTGTGCATATACCTAAATTTCTCTCTCACTGTGCAGCTTTCTCTTCCCTGTTTTGCAAGTAGCCGCCTTGGTCTCTGCACTCTCAGTTCAGTCTGCTCTATTCAGGCAGTCTGCCTGGTTGCCCATCCCTGCTCCATGGCCTGAAAACCATCACAAGGCAGTAAACTGAAGCAGTGGAAGGGTTATTCTCATGTGTTGCCTGCCTCTCAAGATAATTACTCTTTGTCAGCTTATATACAGTGTCATGAAACATTGCTTCACATATTTTGTATTTTTTTTTCACGTAAGAGGGCAAATCCTGCCTGTTTTTCCATCCATCATAGCTGAAAGTAAAAGTACATATGCTAGAATTTTGAACTGAATTGCTTTTAAACTATAGAACAATTTACGAAGAATCCTTAAATTAACAATTAAAACTCTTCCTCATGATAGAAGTTGCTTTCTTTATTTTGGTTTCTCTTTTACTTTTCTCTCATCAATGTTTATAATTTCCAGTATACAGATATCATATGGGATATTATATGCTATTATTGCATTAGTCAGGACTTCAAGTATGATGTTGAAAACCAGCAGTGAGGAACTTGATTTTTTTTTTTTCTGAGAAGAAATAGAAAAGATCAAACTAGGGAAAGTGCTCAAAAGACAGTCTACTGGACACGACCTACGACATGTCTTATTTAATTCTACTTTCCTTGCTTCTTCATGCTAAAAAACAAAACAAAACAAGCAACGAAAACAGAAATAAGGATGTTCTTACTACTATATGGCATTGCTTTTTTGCCTTTCAGGTTGCATGAAATACTTTAAACACTGATTTAATCTTTATATTTGATATAGCAAGGTATTCCTGGTTGGCATCTTCTAACATCCTTTTGGACTTTTACTTCATTTAGTTGCATTTACACATTGTTTTGAGATAACCTCTGCTACTAGTTTTGTTGAGGATAGGCTTTGTGTTTTTATTTGTTTTATTCCTCATTCTTCTAGTGTTTATTCTGAGAAGAGAGAAAGTACTGATATTTATAATCTGGATTTTAAAACTGAAGTCAAAGTGAATATTATAAAATATTGAATTTTCTTCAACATCTAGTTTTTTTTTTCCTTGTTCCTGTTAGGTAAGAATCAGAGAATGAATGCTTCCATTTTTCCTACCAATTATGTTACCTGTATTTCCATTACACCTTTATTTATTGTGTACTGTCTCTGATCTTTAATATAATCAGTATATACTATGCTATCCACTACTTCAACCACAGTCTTCTCAATACTTTCAACTTCCTTAGAACACTGTCCTACCTTTTGCTTTGGCCTTATTATATCAATCCTTGGATGATTCAACTACTCTCATTCTGCATCCTCCTCACCATAGAACACTAAACATTCTTGAATTTGGACTGAAAGCAAGCTAGCATTTTACATCACAACGGATTTATTCAACATGTGCATCAATCCTTTGACATTTGCTTGGTCTTATCTATCCTAGACCGAGTAGGAACAATGACAAACTTCAATACTTTTGTTTTAATCCTTCGGTGCTATTATTTCACCTGTCACTTTCTGCATCCAATCTTCTCTCTCTCTTTCCTCTCTCTCTCTCTCTCTCTCACACACACACACACACACACACACACACACACACACATAGTAGATTGTAGTTGAAATCCTACTGTTCCATTAAAACTATAAACTCGATTGCATTTACATCCTCCTTCTTGTTAGGAAGGAATAAATGTAGCTTCTAATTTTATACATTTGCCTATGTTCTGAATCATCACACCACACTGTTATGAACTAGGTTCTCAATTAAGTTTCCATTATTTTTAATGTGATTTCTCATGTATATATTCATTTTAGATTTTAAGGAAATCTCAGACATACACAGATTAGGGAGATTAGTACACTGAACTCCAGTATTTAATTTCTTAAGATATTTACCATATTTTCTTTATCTTTTTTCTTTTTTTCTTAGCTGAATTTTTAATATAAACATCAGACATCATGTCATTAAATACTTATGCAGTCCTTCAGTATATATATCTAAAAATATGAATTTTCTACAAAGCCACAATAATATTATCATACTTAATAAAATTAATAATAATAATGTGGTTTCCTCTATCTCTTATTTATATTCAAATATCTTCTACTTTATTAAAAATGCCTTTTAAGCTATTTTTTTTTCCTCTTTAAGATCGAAACAAAGACTGCATATTGCATTTGTTTGTTAGATCCCATACCTCCTTTTAACTGGGAGAGCTCTTTCTCTCCACTATTTTGCTATTGAAAAGACATGCTCCTTCAAAATGTATTTTCAAATCTGTATTAAATAAATATATTGTAGAGTATAATTTTAAATATTTTTTTCCTATTACTTTAATTTTGGCTGGCAGTGACTTCTGTTATATGCATATTGGATCTCCTTTGCCTGACTCCTATATCACTTTATTTTGAATACTTTTGTAATGATTTTGATTCCTTCTGTTTTACTATTCCATTTGACATCATATACTTTTTATAGGTTGTATTCTGTGTTGTCGAGTTGCTGTTGTATACCTTCTAATTTAAGTGGTTTTTTTTCCACTACTTTTTTCAGAGATTTGGTTAAGGTAAATTTTAACTGACTTATGTCATGAATTTAGGATAATTATATGCCTACCTGATTATATATTAGAGATTTTTATATTCCATTCCTTGAAATTATTCAAATGCAAAATAATATCATTTTTTCTGTAAAATTACATAGCAAAAATTTGCCAATTCTCTTGAAAGTTCTACTGTGTCACTTATTATCCTTACTAGACTGTAAATATTATGAGGAAAGGAACTGTGTCTGCTACATGTTTGTATGCCAACATGCTCATGGCCCAATGTATTGAATTGAAAATTGTTTGTTAAATAAAGATATAGTGGGTTAGTGAATAGCTTAAGAGTGACAATATTACTGTGCATGCCCCAAATTTACTAAACAAATAACTTTATATTGAAACAGTTTTAGAAGTTATTTATTTGAAATTTAGTACTTTACCATAGGTTTGTATTATCTATGGTCATTAGAGCCTCAGGTTAGTTGGCTCTCCTGGTTAAAAATCTCCAATGACATAAAAAAAAATACAAATGTATTAACCTGGCTTGTAAAGTTCTAAAGGATTTGGCCACAAACCACCTGTCTGATAGCTTTTTATACTACTCTCCCACTTACTTATTACTTTTATTGCTGTGTTTGTTTGTTGAATCTGCCAAATTCTTTGCTGATGTAGCCAAATATACATTCTGCTATGTGAATTGTTCTTTCCTCTACTGCTATGTTATTAGACCTTTTTTGTCATTTTTTTTTCATTTGTCACACCCTGAGGGAGAACTTCTTTAATCACTAAAGGAAAACCAACCACCAGGTTACTATGGCTCACATCTCCCTATATTAATCCACTGCTTAACACTAATCATTTCCTGCAACTTGTCTATTTGATGTTTTCATTCACACATCCATTTTAATATGAAATGCTTGAAAGCAGGAACTTATCTTTGAGGTTCAATACTGACTGTAGCACAAGGAACAATTTTTAGGTATGTAGTAGGTATGTAAAAGAAATTTCTTGAATGACTGATTTTTAAAATCTTGTTTGAAAAAATAGTATTCATGGAATCTTAATGAAAGGCTATTGAATTAATTTCTCTGGATATTCATAATCTATCTCCAACCTAAGCAAATCTCTCAGTCAATTCCATGATCAGAATTGTACTGATGCTATATAGAAGTGCTTTAATTAAACCACACATTACATTTTCCCTTCAGTTAAGAAATATAGGCCAGGCTCAGTGGCTCAAGCCTGTAATCCAAGCAATTTAGGGGGCCAAGTTGAGTGGATCACTTGAGCCTAGGAGTTTGAGACCAGCCTGGGCAATATGGCAAAACCATATCTCTACTAAAAGTACAAAAATCAGCTGGACAGGGTGGTGCATGCCTGTAGTCCCAGCTGTTCTAGTAGTTGAGGTAGGAGGATAGCTTAAGCCCAGGAGGTTGAGGCTGCAGTGAGCCATGATCATACCACTGCACTCCAGCCTGGACAGCACAGCAAGACCCTGCCTCAAAAGAAAAAAAGAAAAAAATATATAGTAAGCCCTCCATATATGTGGGTTTCAAGTCTATGGATTTAATAAACCATGGATTGAAAATATTGGGGAGAAAAAATGAAAGTTGTGTCTGTACTGAACATGTACAGACAGATTTCTATAACATTATTCTCTAAACAATACAGTACAACAACTTTTTACATAGCATTTACATTGTATTAGTTATTATAAGTAATCTAGAGATATTTTACAGTACACATGAGGATTTGCATAGGTTATATACAAACACTACACTATTTTATACAAAGGACTTCAGCATCTGTGGGTTTTTGAATTTGCAGGGTTGTCTGAAACCAATCCCTCACAGATACTGAAAGGTGACTCTATTATGAGAAATGCTCCATGGAGTTTTATTTACTGAAAGGATGTAGTTGAGAATATAATTTACTGCATTGTACAATTTCTTTTTTATAAAGGCTCTGAGGAGGATTATTTCACCCTCTTATTTTAATACCAAAAGTAGTTGTTTTCTCCAGGAAAAAAAAAAAAGGTTATAGTAACTGTTTGTATTAGGTGGGGTTCTCTAGAGGGACAGAACAAATAGGACATATGTGTATAAGAAAGGGAGTTTATTAAGGAGAAGTGATTCACAAGGTGAAGTCCCATGATAGGCCATCTGCAAGTTGAGGAGCAAGGAAGCCAGTAGTGGATCAGTTTGAATTCCAAAACCTGAGAAGTAGGGAAGCCAACAGTGCAGCATTCAGTTTGTGGCCAAAGGCCCAGGAGCCAGAGGCAAACAGTAGTGTAAGCACAAGAGTCCAAAAGCCAAAGAACTTGGAGTCTGATGATGGAGGGCAGGAAGTATCCAGCACAGGAGAAAGAGGAAGACTAGAAGACTCAGTAAGTCTGCTCATTCCAGCTTCTTCTGCCTGCTTTTGCTACTCATGCTCGCAGCTCAGGGGATAATGCCCACTAAGATTAAGGATGGGTCTACCTCTCCCAATCCACTGACTCAAATGCTAATCTCCTCTGGCAACATTCTCACAGACACACCAAGAAAAAACACTTTTCATCCTTCATTCCAATCAAGTTGACACTTAATATTAACCATCACAAGTCTACCACTTGTCAACTTATACCCACATACATCTCCAAATAAAGACAATAATAAAGTCATAATTACATCTAACATAATACAGCTATCCTTCGTAAAACTGGAAGCACACTAATTTTTAACCTAAATGCTATTACATAAAGTTACACTTAAATGCTGATATGGAGTCAATAAATCTTATGTCACATAATAAAGAAAAAGGAAAGGAAATAACATGAAAATATTTTCTTAGTACAAGTGTATACATGCACAAACATATTCTTAATAAAATAAGGAGGAGATATTTATGACATTCTTCATTTCTGCAACTGGTCAGGTGATCATAGCTGATATTGATAACTACCTTCTTCTATTACCCATTCTGCATTCCCTTTACCTTCAGCAAACATCTCAGATGATCATGTTTTTTTACCTGGTGAATTGACTCAAACCTTATTCCTGAGGGGTCTGAACCATTTGTAGTCCTGCCTGGACTGGGTTGTTGTAGTTTCCCATTGACCTTAACCACAGGGCATGGTAATACTAAGAGATGCTCTAAGGGATCTCTTGTGTTTCACACATACTCTTCCTTAGCTCCACTGTGGAGTCGTAGACTGATTTCATCTTGATAGTACAGGTCAATCACTCCAGACAACACCATAACTCCCTTCCTGGCCTGTTGACTCAGAGGTAGGAGAAGCCCAAAGTGGCCAGGTGGCATCTTAACTTCCAGTTTAGTGGAATTATTGTTATGTCTCCTGGTGGCAGCATTCCTCGCTCTGGAACTGAGACCTCTAGACCAGAAGAACATAATGTCACAGGAACAGAAGCAAAAATTTTGTTGGGGGGTGGTCATTTGGGGTGATAGTGAGTGGTGCCACTTGTACTTCCACCCCTTGATTTCTGGACCCATGAATCCTAGCTATGGGAGAAACAATACCATATATTGGGCGCTGATTCAGAGCATACATGGCCTTCTGGAGAACTTTACCCCAGCCCTTCAAAGTATTGTCACCTAGTTGGCACTGTAATTGTGACTTCAAAAGCCCATTCCATCGTTCTATCAATCCAGCTTCTTCAGGATGATGGGGAACATTGATAAGACCAGTGAATTTCATTGGCATAAGTTCACTTCCTCACTTCTTTAGCCATAAAGTGAGTGCCATTTTCAGAGGCAATTCAGTGTGGAATATTATGATAGTGGATAAGGCATTCTGTGAGTCCACAGATGATAGTCTTGGCAGAAGAACTGCATGCAGGATAAGCAAATCCATATCTGGAGTAAGTGTCTATTCCAGGGAGAACAAAGTGTTGCTCTTTTCATGATGGAAGAGGTCCAATATAATCAACCTACCACCAAGTAGCTGGCTGATCACCCCGCTAAATGGTGCCATATCGTGTGCTCAGTGTTGATCTCTGCTGTTGGCAAATTGGGCACTCATTAGTGGCCTTAGCCAGGTCAGCCTTGGTGAGTGAAAGTCCATGTTGCTGAACCCATGCCTAACCTCCATCCCTGCCGCCATGGCCACTTTTTTCATAGCCCCATTGTGCAATGACAGGAGTGACTGGGAAAAGAGTCTGAGTGGTATCTACAGAATGAGACATCTTATCCACTTGATTATTAAAATCTTCCTCTGATGAGGAAACTCTTTGGTAAGCACTCACATGGGGTAAAAATATCTTCACAGTTTTTGACCACTCAGAGAGATCCATCCACATACCTCTTCCTCAAATTTCTTTGACATTAATTTTCCAATCATGCTTCTTCCAAGTCCCTGAACTTCCAGCCAAACCATTGTCTACAGCCCATTAATATATAGTCACACCTCTGGCCATTTCTCCTTCCACGCAAAGTGCACAGCCAAGTGCACTGCTCAAAGTTCTGCCCACTGGAAGATTTCCCTTCACCACTGTCCTTCAGTGATGTACTGGAAAAGGGCTATAGTGCTACAGCTATCCACTTTTGGGTAGTGCCTGCATATCATGCAGAACCACTTGTAAACCAGGCCCTAGTCTTCCCTTCCTCTGCCAAGTGTTTATAGGGCACTCCCCAGGAGGCCATCTGTATAGGCTAGGGGAGTGAACGCAGAGTGGCAGGTGTGGAGATCATGGGCATTTGAGCCACTTCCTTATGTAACTTACTTGTGCCTTCAGGACCTGCTCAAGCCTGTCACGTACATACCACTTCCATTTAATGATGGAATGCTGTTGTTCATGCCCCACTTTATAGCTAGATGGGTCAGAAAGCACCCAGTTCATGATAGGCAGTTCAGGTCACATGGTGACTTGATGACCCATAGTCAAATGTTCAGTTTCTACCAAAGCCCAATAACAAACAGAGAGCTGTCTCTCAAAAGAAGAGTAGTTACCTGCAGAAGATGGCAGGGCCTTGCTCCAAAATCCTAGAGGCCTCCACTGTGATTTACCTGTTGGGGCCTGCCAGAGGCTCCAAACAGCATCCCTATCTGCCACTGACACCTCAACCACCATTTGTTCTAGTATTAGCTCATTCTCATACTGCTAATAAAGACATACCCTAGGCTGGGTGATTTATAAAGGAAAGTTTAATTGAATCACAGTTCATCAGGACTGGGAAGGTCTCAGGAAACTTGCAAGCATAGTAAAAGTGGAAGCAAACACATCCTTGTTCACATGGTGGCAGCAAGGAGAAGAATGAGTAAAAAGGAGAAAAGCCCCTAATAAAACCATCAGATCTCATGAGTTCTCACTCACTATCATGAGAACAGCATGAGGGTTACTGCCTTCCTGATTCAATTACCTCCCACCAGGTCCCTCCCATGACATGTGGGGATTATGGGAACTACAATTTAAGATGAGATTTGGGTGTGGACACAGCAAAACCATATCAGATCTGCTGGGTCAAATAGTCAAGGTAGTAGAGCACCTTACATGGCAGCCTGGACCTGTTGTAGAGCCTTCTCCTGTTCTGGACCCAACTCAAAACTGGCAGCCTTTTGGGACACTCAATAAATGGGCTGGAGTGACACACTCAAATTAGGAATGTGTTGCCTCCAAAAACCAAATAGGCCCACTAGGGGTTGTGCTTTTTTTTTTTTGGTTGTAGGAGGTGCCAAATGCAGTAACTTTTCCTTCACCTTAGAAGGAATGTCTCAACAGACCCCCACACCACTAGAAATTTCACTTAGGTAGAATTTTAGTAAGATTTATTTCCCATCCTCTAGCATGCAAATGTCTCACTAATAAGTTTAGTGTGTTTGCTACTTCTTGCTCACTGGGTCCAGTCAGCATAATGTTATCGATATGGTTTTGCTGTGTTCCCACTTAAATCTCATCTTGAATTGTAGTTCCCATAATCCCCACGTGTCGTGGGAGGGGCCTGGTAGGGGGTAATTGAATCATGGGCATGGATATTTTCATGCTGTTCTTGTGATGTGAGTGAGCTCTCATTGGATCTGAGGGATTATAAGGGGCTTTCCCCCTTTTCACTCCTTCTTCTCCTTGCTGCCGCCATGTGAAAAAGGATGGTTGCCTTCCCTTTCACCATGATGGTAAGTTTCCTGAGGCCTCCTCAGCCATGATGAACTGTGAGTCACTTAAACCTTTTTCCTTTGTAAATTACCCGGTCTCACGTACGTATTTATTAGCAGCATGAGAACAAACTAATACAGTAAATTTGTCCACAGAGAGTGAGGTGCTGCTATAAAGATACCTGAAAATGTGGAAGTGACTTTAGAACTGGGTAACAGGCAGAGACTGGAATAATTTGGAGGGCTCAGAAAAAGACAGGAAAACAGATGAAAGTTTGGAACTTCCTAGAGACTTGGAGGGCTCAGAAGGCATGAAGATGTGAGAAAGTATGGAACTTGTTGAATGGCTTTGACCAAATTGTTGATAGTGATATGGACAATGAAGTCCAGGCTGAGGAAGTCTCAGAGGGAGAAGGGGAAATTGTTGAGAACTGAAGTAAAGGTCACTCATGCTATGCAGAGAGACCGGTGGCGTTTGGTCCCCGTCCCAGAGATTTGAGGAAATTTGAACTTCAGAGAGAGGATTTAGGGTATCTGGTGAAATAAATTTCTAAGCAGAAAAGCATTCAAGAAGAAGCAGGGCATAAAAGTTTGGAAAATTTGCAGCATGACAATGTGATAGGAAAGAAAACCTCATTTTCTGGGGAGAAATTCAAGCCCACTGCAGAAATTTCATAATTAACTAAGAGTTGGATCTTAATCACCAAGACAATGGGGAAAATATCTCCAGGGAATGTCAGAGACCTTTGTGGCAACCCCTACCATCAGTGGCCCAGAGTCCTAGGAGGGAAAAATAGTTTGCTGGGCCAGATCCAGTGCCCCACTGCTGTGTGCAGACTTAGGACATGGTGCTCTGTGTCCCAGCTGCTCCAGCCATGGCTAAAAGGGGCTAAGGTACAACTCAGGCCATTGCTTCAGAGGGCACAAGCCCGAAGCCTTGGTGGCTTACACGTGGTGTTGGGCCTATAGGTGCACCAAAGCCAAGAATTAAGGCTTGAGAATCTCAGCTTACATTTAGGACGATGTATGGAAACACCTGGGTGTCCAGTCAGAAGTTTGCTGCAGGGGTATAGCCTTCATGGATAACCTCTGCTAGGGTAGTAAGGAAGGGAAATGTGGGGTTGGAGCCCCTACACAGAGTCCCCACTGGGGAACTGCCTAGTGGAGTTGTGAAAAGAGGGCCACTGTCCTTCAGACCCCAAAATTGTAGACCCACTGACAGCTTGCCCCTGGAAAAGCCACAGAGACTCAACACTAGTCCATGAAAGCAGCCAGGAAGGGGGATGTACTCTACAAAGCCACAGAGGTGGAGCTGCCCAAGGCCCTGGAAGCCCACCTCTTGCATCAGTGTGACCTGGATGTGAGACACGGAGTCAAAGAGGATTATTTTGGAACCTCAAGGTTTAATTACTTCCCTTTTGGATTTTGGACTTGTGTGGGGCCTGTAGCCCCTTTGTTTTATCCAATTTCTACCATTTGAAGTGGGTGTATTTACCCAATGCCTGTGCCCTCATGGTATCTCAGAAGTAATTAAATTGCTTTTGATTTTATAGACTCATAGGCAGAAGGGAATTGCCTTGTCTCAGATGAGACCTTGAACTTGGGTTTGGACATTTAGGTTAAAGCTGGAATGAGTTAACACTTTGGGGGACTGTTGGAGAGGCATGATAGTGTTTTGAAATGTGAGGACATAAGATCTGGGAGCAGCCAGGAACTGAATAATATGGTTTATCTGTGTCTCTACCAAATTTCATCTTAAATTGAAATTCCCATAATCCCATGTTTCATGGGAGGGACCCAGTAGGGGGGTAATTGAATCATGGGGGCAGTTACCCTCATGCTGTTCTCATGATAGTGAGTTCTCATGAGATCTGATGGTTTTATAAGGAGCTTTTCCCCCTTTTACTCAGCACTTCTTCCTGCCACCATGTGAAGAAGGACATGTTTGCTTCCCCTTCCACCATAATTGTAAGTTTGCCGCCCCAGCTATGCTGAGCTGTGAGTCAATTAAACCTCTTTCCTATATAAATTACTCAGTTTGGGGTATGTATTAGCAGCATGAGAATGGACTAATATTGTTATCAATGTAATTGACAAGTGTGATATCTTGTGGAAGAGAAAAACGATCAAGGTCTCTTCGAATACGATTATGACACAAAGCTGGAGAGGTGATATACCCCTGAGGTAGTGTAACCAGGGGGCCCTTGCTCCCAGAACTCCAAAGATGGTGGTGGGCCCCTTCCAAGATGGTGGTGGCCACTTCCAAGATGGTGGCAAGCCTCATATTCTCTGACCTGGGGTTCTTGACCTCATGGATTCCAAGGAATGGAATATTGGGCCATGTGGTGAGCTCTATTAGAAGCCGTGGGTCATGGAAGAGAACCGTGGAACCCAGTGACTAGTGTCCAGCTCAATTAGGACAAACCCAGGCACTTAGCCATTCAGGAACAATGGCAACAAGCCTTTAGCCTGATCGGAGTGGCAATGGGTGCCTCGCTGGATGAGGAGCACAAGCAGACACCCTGCCGGATCCAGGAGGATGGAAGTCAGAGGCGAGTCTGCGATGGCGACAAATAGCAGTGATGGATGGTGAGCGAAAGCTCAGCCTGAGCCATAACAAACAAGGACCAGAACAGTGCAATTGCAAGATTTAATAGAGTGAAAACGGAGCTCCCATACAAAGGGAGGGGACCCAAAGAGGGTAGCCATTGCTGGCTCGAATGCCTTGGTTTATATCCCTATCATTATCCCTCCTGCTGTGCTCTCAGGTAATAGATGATTTGTTATTTCTTTATCTCCTGTTTTTGCCTAGTTAGCTTTTTAGTGAGCTCTCTTTACTATCTGATTGGTCGGGTGTGAGCTAAGTGGCAAGCCCCGTGTTTAAAGGTGGATGCGGTCACCTTCCCAGCTAGGCTTAGGGATTCTTAGTCAGCCTAGGAAATCCAACTAGTCCTGTTTCTCAGTAGGACAGTGAAGGTATATTGCTGGCCTTACCAGCTGAAGGCAAATTGCTTCTGGTGGGCCTTTTGGACAGGAATTGAGAAAAAGCCATCTGCCAAATCAATGGCTGCATACCAGGTACCAGGGAATGCATTAATTTGCTCAAGCAATGAAACCATATCTGGTATAGCAGCCGCAATTGGAGTCACCACTTTGTTAGGCTTATAATAATCCACTGTCATTCTCCAAAATCCATCTGTCTTCTGCACAGGCCACATAGGAGAGTTTAATAAGGATGTGGTGGGAATCATCACCGCTGTGTCCTTCAAGTCCTTGATGGTTGCACTAATCTCTGCAATGCCTCCAGGGATGTGATATTATTTTCGATTCATGATATTTCTATGTAGAGGCAGCTCTAATGGTTTCTATTTGGCCTTTCCCACCATTATAGCCATCATTCTACCAGTTAGGGAGCCAATGTGGGGGTTCTGTCAGCTGCTAAGTACGTCTACGCCAATTATGGATTGTGGCACTGGGGAAATGACCACAGAATGAGTCTGGGGACACACTAGACCAACTGTAATTCAGTCCTGAGCATTAATTACTTGACCTCCATGAACTCCTACTTTAAGTGGATGACCACAATGACATTTTGTGTCCCCTGGAATCAATGTCACCTCAGAGCCAGTGTCTAGTAGTCCCTGAAAGGTCTGATCATTTCCCTTTCCCCAACACACAGTTACCCTGGTAAAAGGCCAGAGGTCTCTTTGGGGAAGGATGGGAGAAATATTAACAATAAATTGTAGGTAGTATAGTGTGGTCATTCCTCAAGGGGACCTGGCCATCCCTTCATTCGTGGGGTTCTGGATTTGTAAACTGGTTCAAGTCCAGAAATTATTGAGGAGCTATGACTCTCTATTTTTATAATTCAAATTAGTCTTTTGTCCATAGACCTGGAAGTTTTCTGATTATATAAATTGAGTAAGAATGCAGTGGACTTTCTATCAAGTAACAGTGTGATTAATTGGCCAATGCCAGAGCTCTACACGAGTCAGACTATTCTGATTGCTGCTTTGCCTTTGCTGTTTACCACAGTAACTGTGCCCACCTTGCCTTTGATGATCAAGTGCTGCCACTAGGCCCCTGCCAACTTGGGATCTAACTATTCCCATTGCATTTAAATTTTGTGATTGAGTGACTGTGGTTCCCACTGTAAGATCTGGCATACAGAGAACAGCAATCACAGAACTCTTTAAGGATGCATGTGTTACCCTCATAAATCTATTTTGCAAGGTATTGGTGAAACATATGTCTTCTGGACCTTCCCAGTTGGGATGAGTAGGTCTAAAATGACTAAGCCACTCCACCATCCCAGTATCCCTAAGCCTTTGGATTCCTTCCTCTACATTAAGCCAAGGGAGATCAGGCATTTTGAGCTTACTCACAGTGGGTCATCTTTTGATCCATATTGTAGCTAACCAAGCAAATGAACTATTAGAAGATTTTTAAGTCCCTGAGCTACAGTATTAAATGCAGAATCCCTGCTAAGTGGGTCCATATCAATTAATTCAGCCTGATTTAACTTTATGTTCCTTCTGCTATTACCCCACACCCTTAATATCCATTTCCATACATGTTCTCTAGATTTCTGCTTACATAAATTTGAAAACTCAAACAGTTCTTTCAGAGTGTGGTGCTCCTCCTTATGAGTCACACTCTGACCCTCACCTCTAGGGGCCTGCCAAGACTTGAGTCTAGTTATAGGTCTAGAAGCAAACAAGGGTGTTGGGGGTGGGTTCTGAAGAGAATCAGCATTGTCTTGCATGGCAACTGCCTCAGGAGAGGCCATCTCTGTTGCCTCAGGCAGTGCATAGTTAATCTCCTCACACAAAAGTGGAAAGTCCCAATGGCGATGGCAGCTTGGTGGGAGATGGGATGTTGCCACCATTGGGGGTGGGGAGTCTGTTTCCTCTGACAAAAAAGCCTCATCAGAATTTAAGAGCTCAGTGCCCCCGGCCTCATTAGGGTCCTCCCACACATCCCCATTCCAAGATTCAGGGTCCTGTTCTTTTCCAATCAATGCCCTCAGTTTAACAGTAGACACCGGTGAGGCTGTGTCTGCACTTTTCATTGCAGGTCAGCCACTCACATCATAAAAGCTTGTGTCTGATTTTTCACAATTTCAGCTCTTTCTCTACACGAGAGAAGACTCTCACTTGGGTCATCTTAGAATAGTTGAGGCTCAGTGTGTGCTTCTGGAGCCGTTAGAATCACTGAGTTTATCGTTTTCTTCCATCACTTTTTCCAGTGAACTTAGGAGCAAGTAGCCAACTTCATTATATTCCTTGGTTCTTCATATATGGTCAAAAGTATTATGTATAGAGTCACTAAACTCCTTGCCTTTCAAGAGCAGTCAATCAGGAGTATCAGGTGCATTTATTTGGCAAAACTTTCTCAACCATTCACATCAAAGACCATCAGTGTTCTCCATAGCATTAATAGAGTTCTTAGTATTTTGGGGCCTAACCAGATTGAGCAACCAACTCCAAAAAGCCCAAAACCAACTAAAGAAATCCATCCTTAAAATTCTGTTCCTCTAGAATCACTCCCAGTACAAAATCTGTATTATTCAGGGTTTTCTAGAGGGACAGAACAAATAGGTCATATGTATATATGAAAGGGAGTTTTTTAAGGAGAAGTCACTCACACAATCACAAGGTAAAGTCCCACAATAGACTGTCTGCAAACTGAGAAGCAAGGAAGCCTGTTGTGGATAAGTCCAAGTCCCTAAACCTCCAAAGTAGGGAAGCCAACCATGCAGTCTTCAGTCTGTGGCCAAAGGCCCAAGAGCCCATGGCAAACAACTAGTGTTAGTCCAAGAGTCCAAAAGCCGAAGAAGTCTGATAATGGAGAGCAGGAAGTATCTAGCATGGGAGAAAGGTGAAGGCCATAAGACCCAGCAAGTCTGCTCATTCCACCTTCTTCTGCTTGCTTTCTCTAGCCATGCTGGTAGCTGAGAGGATGGTGCTCACCCAGATTAACGGTGGGTCCGCCTCTCCCAGTTCACTGACTCAAATGTTAATCTACTCTAGCAGCGCTCTCACAGACATACCCAGAAAGAATACTTTGCATTCTTCAATCCAAACAAGTTGACAATACCATCTCATTATTTATCACATAATATTTTTCTCAGAATATGATATCTAAAATCATAATTCTAAAGTATCAAGTGTGTATTATGTATTTTTTTGTAAAATAATCTTATTGCTTGGTAATTACTTTTTATCTTTTCCAGTTATTTTAAAAAATATTTTCAACAATTTTAATAAAATCTTCCAAATATCCTGTTTCAGGATAGTCCATGTGCATATTTTAACAATGCTGAGGACACAATTAAGTTGAATATATGCATGGCCCTGGTCATATGCCTATTTAAAGTAAGTGTAAGTAGCATTGAAATAAAAAAAAAAAATAGATAACAGAAGGGTGAACAGATATTTTTAGTATATGTAGTACTTAAATTAGTTGAAATTGTCACGTGTTACTTATCTTAAAATACTGCAATATTACATTGTTATTTTTCCATTATAACTCTGAATATTTTGCTTCTATTGTCAAGGTAGGCAAAATCATTATTGCTACCAGGTTGACAGGTTGCACATTAGCCTGTAGATGAAATTTAAGTTTCTTTCAGTTATGAAATTAAGAAATCCTATTATCACTCTGTTAGCTTATATACTTAATTTAAAGACAGTTAAAACTTGATATATGTTATAATAATGCCGTTTTAAATTTGGCAATTTTACTAGAAAAAAACATCATTATTAACAGACCTACTAAGGCATGCTCTTCCCTTTCATTAACAACAACACAATTGGTGTTTTAAAATGACCCTTCTACAGTTGAGGCAGTATCTGATCACAAATATTTTAGAACTCATGAATAATGGTATATTGCTTATTTATTTGCTTTCTAAAAGCATCCATGAGGTTTACTTCTAATCGATATTTCATTAGAGCAGTTCTATTCACTTAATAAAATCATTTAAAATTATCAAATTTTGGATTTAAAATGGGAATATTTTGTAAAAAATCTACATCTAAAAATCTTTATTTTTTATGGACCTTTGGTTTACTATTACATTATGTATATCACATTTACTTTGAGAATAACAATGAACTGTCTCTTACACATATTTAACCTCTGTGGCTAACAAATTGTACTACTCAATCTTAGAAAAACTGATTTCAAGGGATGATGCTATACTCCACATACAAAATAGGATTTCTCATAACGATGATTTTCTAGGGTGTGTTTTAAAAGAATAAAACAAATAAACCAGAAGGCACAACATTTTCCTTCTGTGGTCATGTGGTTATTTAACAAGTCAATAAAAACAAATATTAAATTTGTCTCTCTTGTGAATTGCAATATGTCATTTCTATCACAGTTATTGAAATTTTTGCTAAAGTGCCCAGTATTTTCTTAAATGAAGAATATTAAAAATACAAATATAAGATATTGTCTTTAAAGACAATCTTCTCTCATATAATTCTAAGTGTCTAAACTAGATTTGGGCTTTAGTTCATGAATGGACAAAATTTTATGTTTTGCTTGGTATACCATTTGGCAGGTATAAATGAAGATGTGAAGTTTATTATCATTGTTCATGTAAATTGTGTGTAATTTACATGTTTTTTTTTTCTTTGTAGCTATCAACTAGTCCTTGAAAACAAGAAGCTGAGTTGTTCTGATTATGAGCTGCCAGGCCATTTGATTTCTTTTCGGTAATTTCAAAATTGATGTTTAACTTCCTATGAAGCAATCTTCAAGATTTGTTCTCTATTAATCCACATACTTTAAACTTTTAAAATTGGTTTGAATATTTTCAGCACTGATTTTCTTATAAAAAATTTTCTGTTTTTATTATTACAATGAGAGAAACAGATTTTTAATGTCACGGCCTTTTCTCACTTCCTTAGGAAGCTACCAAATATGGGCTTTACTAAAATGTTTTAGAAACTAAGCTTTTACAACATGAGGACTATAGTTAATAATGGTGTATTACATTCAGAATTTTTACAAAATGAGTAGATTAAGGCTTCTCCTCCCACAGGGGCAATAATAGGTAATTATGTGAGATGATGTGTACGTTAATCTGTTCCACTGTGGTAACCATTTTACTCTATGCAATATGCACGTATCTTAGACCATTATGTTATATACCTTAAATACATACAATAAAATCTATTTTTTAAAAATGTTAAAAACTTTTCATTTATATTTTATTCTGACAAATACACTTCCTTGATCCTTTGCCTGAGTTGTATCTTTAAACTGAAAACTATCTGTTATTTCAGTATCAAATTATAGCATCCATGACTTTAAATGAACTCATGTAATTTAATAATATCACTTCACATAGGTATATGTGTGCAGCTCCTGAAAATTTCTTCCCATTGTTCATAACCAAATTACACAGCAGAATTTGCAACATTAAGAGGCAATGTTCTCCACTAAGATAAGTCCTAACTATTAAAATTTCACCTTGCTAAGAAAATGATAAAATAGGTTGCAATTTTAAGCCTATCAATGCTACCTTCTTCCATTGCATAAATTGCTTACTTTATTTTCCAGAATTTAAAGTATTTAAAGATGAGTGTAATGTGTACTTTGTTCTCTCTTTAGTTTAAATGGGTGAAATTATTTTATTCCAAACAAGCAGGCCTAAAACTGAAATTCTTAATTTAGAGTTCTAAGTCAGAGGTCTTTGAAACTGGAATACATCTTTATTGTTTTCATCTCCAACTGAAATTTATTATTTATTTTAACTAGAGTATACACATTTGAATTAGCTAGCTATTTTTGCATAGCAATTATGCTATAATTTGGCATCTGAAACAATAAACATTTATTATCTTTGGATGTCTTTTAGTCATGAATCTAGGCTAGGCATCTCAGCTGAGTGTTTTAGATGCAGGTCTGAGCCAGGACTCGAATTATGTCAAGGCTTAATGCCAGGAGTATCTCCTTCCAAACTCATCCACTTGTCTATAGCAAGCCTCAGAAAGTCTACTTCCAAGATCATGACTTGAGTATCTGCCCAGTGCTGCTTCTTGACAAGGCATCTGGCTTTTCCCAGAGGAAATAATCCAAAAGAGAGCAAGAGAACATGTCAAAACAGTGAGAGAGAAACTAAAACAGAAGCTACAGCCTTTTTACAACCTATCAAAGAAAAGACATTTCAGCACATTGGTGGTAATCTATTTGTTAGAAACAAGTTACTCAGTTCAACTCACATTCAAGGGGCATTATACAAAGATGTGAATAACAGGAGATGAAATCATGGCTCAGGGGTACGTTTTAGAGGCTGCCTTCCGTGGCAATAAGTCATGTAACTTTAACTGCATCTCTGCCTTTGTTAACAATAGAAATAAGATATATTTTTAGTTCACATTATAATTACTGGAAAGTCTCAACACATTGTTTATATTTATCAGAACCTTAAAATTATGACATCTAGAACTCAGTATGTAACATTTTAATACTTTAATAAATATAAAAATGTAAAACTATTACTATGTGGAAACTTGTTCAATGTTTCAATAATTGTATTTTAATATTACTGCTCTTCATGAACCTTATATACTTAAATTTATTCTTTTAAATTTATTATTTTAAGAAGGGTTTCAAAGGCTTTGTCCGATACAAAAAGACTATAGTACATTAGGGACCACTCGCTTAAAGAAAATCAGGTAATAGATTAAACAGTCACTCATGTTCAATGGTATAAGCAAAGAAGTAAGGGCATAAATGTCCCGACTCCATCAGCCAACATCCACCTCAAGCCAGATGATAAAAGCAATAGGAGGATTCCCAGGCAAAGAGAAACACATTAAACTAGAATGAAAATAAAAACATGATCCAACAATTTTATTACTTTCTAGATTTTTAGGGTTTGACAATCTGGTAGCTTAATTATGTACACAAAACTAATTAATACATACTTGAGCATTGATCATTATTTTATATTTTAAAGATGTCAATTCATTTTAACATTTCTTTAAGAATAAAGGCATACAAGGTAATAAAAATAAAATTTGAAACTATAACTTATGTATCACAAAACCGCCTCCCCTCCCTGGAATATCCACTACTAATAACTGATCCATACCCTTTGTAGGTCCTCACACACAATTATATTATAGTGGTTTTTTTTTCTTTTTTTTTTTATCCACAGGACCAAATGATAAATACTTTGATAATCCCTTCCTGATAAAAAAAAATCATGAAAATCATTTCAGATCAGTGTTTTAATTTTTCAATTGATTTGATTTGAGAGAATGCCATGGTAAGAATAGTCTATTATTTATATTACATTATTTGGGAGAACGCTGTGGCAGGAATGCACAATATTGATACACCATTTATTAATATTTATCTCATTCATGAGTATTTAGGTTTTACATTTTCCCTATTATGATAAATAATATAGAAAGTATCCTCATCCACATAACTTTGTGTATGTGAGAAATTATTTCTGTAGGATTGATTACTAGCAGTAGAATTGCAGGAGTACACAATTTGAAAATGTTGTTATAATTGCAAATATGCCTTCCAAAAATGTATGGCCAACTTACATTTCTATCCCCTGTGTATAAAAACACCATATTCACTCCTCACTTTAATGAATGGTATAATTTTTTGTCTTCTGATTTATATAAAACTATGTTTCATTATTTCATTTGTATTCGTGTGTGTGTGTGTGTATATATATATATATAAATTTTGTCCAAATCTACCATTTGTCTCTTACCTTTATTACAAACACATTTGTTCCATACAGATGCTTTTCTTTTTTACTTTACATAATCTAAGAAATTTTGTACATAGAAAAAATTTTCACAAAATAATATTATAGTATGTATTTTCTATATTGTTTTATAATAGTTTTATAATAGTTCAAGACAACTATTTCTTAAACCAGTCTGGAAATGATATTGTATACAGTGTGAAGTATGAATATTGGTTTCCTTCTTTGCCAAAATATTATCCAAATATGCTAAAATTGTTTATCGAATAGTGTCTCCATTCCCATTGATTTAATATACAATATATAACTTAACATGTATTTTGTAATGTTTCATTATAATCTGTAATTGGACATGAATGTATATGTTTATAATATAATTTAGCATTTGATAGGATCAGCACAGAGGTAATTTTTTTCAAATTTCTTTAATTCTACTTGCATAATTTCTCTTCCAGATAAACTTTTAAAAACAGATTGTGATAGTCTATACAAAATTATTTTAATTTATATTTTAAATGATTTTCATTTATATATTAACACGGTGAGAATTAATGTTTTTGCATTGATGACCACTAAACATATCTAAATCTATTTGGGGTTTCTTCTTGATCCTTCAGCAAATTTTATATGTGTTTTCATGTAGCCCTAACAAATTACATGGTAATTTTTATTTATGATTGGGATATTTTTACTATGATATCTCTAGTCGATCATTACTAGTTAATAATATGATTTTTAAAACAATTGGTGTTATATGTAGCTCACACTGCCCAATGCTCATTGTGAGACATTTCTAAATGCATGTATTAAACAGCTACAGCTTTTTTTTTTTTTTTTTGAGATGGAGTCTCACTCCGTCACCCAAGCTGGAGTGCAGTGGCGTGTTCTCGGCTCACTGCAACCTCCGCCTCCCAGGTTCAAGCGTTCTCCTGCCTCAGCCTCCCAAGTATCTGGGACTACAGGTGCCTGCCACCAAGCCTGGCTAATTATTTTTATTTTTAGTAGAGATGGGATTTCACTGTGTTAGCCAGGATGGTCTCGATCTCCTGACCTCGTGATCCACCCGCCTTGGCCTCCCAAAGTGCTGGGATTACAGGAGTGAGCCACCATGCCCGGCCAGCTACAGCTTTTTTTTATAGTGTTTTAAAATTAAAACATGTAGCTGACTTCTATTAGTATTTCTTCTAATAGTCGTTCATCATTAAACTGCATGTTACATATTAAAAAAATTGAAGGCAGAAAAAAAAATTATGGTTTAATATTTTCTGGCTTAAAATATTGTCATGTTTCATAAATAATGCAGAACTAAAATGTGCAAATAACATATTTTACCATTTATAATATAAAGCTTTTCGTATGTTTTACAAATAAAGCTTGTTACTGAAGTCATATAGAGTGCTAAATAAATAGATTTTTTAAATTTGATTTTAACAAATATTTAAAAGATAAAAAATGCCTTTGAAAGAACCAAGATGGCCAACTAGATGCAGCCAGGAGGAACTTCTCCCATTAAGAAAGACCAGACCATCAAGTAGAGCAGCAGACTAAACAGATTTTCTGAAAGAAGGCATTGAGAGTCGATAGATGCAGGTCGCAGGCCACAGGACTGAAAGGGAAACAGTCTGGACACCTTGCATGGGATTGCTGAGGATCAGAATGTGTTCCTGGATTTAAGTGGCTCCTATGAAAAAGGTGAGAGAAATAGGCCTGGAGTGGTCTGCCCTCACCGAGGACCTCCAGGGTCTGGGCTGTGGGAGACCCCATGACCCCTATGGACATTTTAGTTAGCAGGAGGAACTGCTTGGAGAGTTGGCAGAGATAGAACTCCAGTCTGTACAGAGTCCACAGGGTTTGGTATGGAAGTGGCTGCAGTGGACCACAGTCATGACTGCCCATCCCCCAAGGCTTGTTTTGTTTATTTTCGGTGGTTTACCCTTTGTTAGCTGCTGCACCTGGACAGAGTAGGGCTGTCTTGCTAGTGGGACAGAGCCAGTGTAATCTGAATGCACCCCTGTCTGCGGGGCTTTCCCAGGGTCGCTAACTGGTCACACCCACTTGCAACACAGCTTCAGCTGCCTTACAGAATGATTACCAGTGGTCACACTCATAGATCTTTCACCAGCAGTTCCCACCTTCCCATCAGGGCACTTTTGCAGACAGACTCCTGCCGGTACATACCCAATCAGAGCCTCCCCCGTCTACTACCCTACCACATACACACACCCATATCCCTCCCCCAGCATCCCCCAGGGCCCCCACCTGAACATTTTGCTGGCAGCCTCCATGGGAGTGTTATTGCCAGCAGATAGGTAACACCTCAGCTCCCCAAGTACAGCAGGTATTTGACCTCAAGAGGCCAGAGAAGAAAGCCATGGGCCTAATCCCAGCACACCAGAGAAAGAGCACACAGTTCAGGAGTGTTGAGATGAGCCTTGGTCCCCTGAAAGCATTTAGAAATAAAGTCAATTGACTAAAACCAACTATGCCACAGTCAAACCCTCAAGGGCATCACAAAATATAAAAGCAAAAAGCCCTATTCAAAAGACAACAACTCCAAAGATTAAAGAAACATCAATTCACACAGATGAGAAAGAGCCAATGTAAGAATTCTGACAACTCTAAAAGCCAGATGACTACATTCTTAACTCCATATGACTACATTGACTCCCCAGGAATGCTTCCTAACTGACTGAAATAGCTGAAATGACAGACACAGAACTTAGAACGTGGATGGCAAGGAACCTCAATGAAATACAAGAGAAGCTTGAAGCCCAATAGAAGGAAACAAAATGATGACAAAAATTTAAAAATAATTTCAAAAAATGAGCAAAATCACTAAGAATTGGCATTGTTTGAAGTGACCAAACCTGTGATTCACTGGCATTCCTGAAAGTAATGGAAAGTGAGCAAACAACTTGGAAAATATATTTGAGAACACTGTCCATAAAAATTTCCTCAACTTTGCTAGAAAGGTTGACATGCAAACTCAGGAAATTCAGAGAATCCCTGTAAGATACTATTCAAGATGACCATCCCCAAGATACATGGTCATCAGATTCTTCAATGTCAATATGAAAAGAAAAAAGTCTTAAAGGGAGCTAGGGCAAGTCATATACAAGGGGAACTCTATTAAACTAACAGCGAACCTCTCAGCAGAAACCTTATAAGCCAGAAAAGATTGAGGGCCTGTATTCAGCATCCTTAAAAAATGAATTCCAGCTAAGAATTTCATATCCAGCCAAAACAAACTTTATAAAGAGAGAAATAAACACTTTTCGGATAAACAAATGCAAAAATACAAAGGGAATTTGTTACCACAAGACCTTGCTTATAAGACATCCTTAAGGGAGTGCTAAACATGGAAATGAAAGACCAATACCTGCCACCACAAAAACACACTTACATACATAGCCTACTGACACTACAAAACAACTATACAATGAAGTCTGCAAAATAACTAGCTAGCAATATGATGACAGGGTCAAATCCACACATGTCAATATTGACCTTGAATGTAAATGAGCTAAACACTCCGCTGGAAAGGCACAGAGTGGCAAGTTGGATAAAAAATTGTGTGTTGCCTTGAGACACCCATCTCAGATGCAATGACTCCCAGAGGCTCAAAGTATAGAGTTGGAAAAAAACATATTAGGCAAACAAAAAACAGAAAAGAGTAGAGGTTGCTGTCCTTATATCAGACAAAACTAACTTTAAACCAACAATGATAAAATTGCACTAAGAGAGACAGGCACAGTGGCTCACACCTATAATCCCAGCACTTTAGGAGGCTGAAGATGAGTGAATCTTTTGAGCCCAGGAATTCGAGACCAATCTGGACAACATGGCAAAACTTCATCTTTACAAAAAATACAAAAATTAGCTGCTCATGGTGGTGTGTGCCTATAATCCCAGCTACTCAAAAAGCTGAGGAGCGTGGATTCATTGAGCTCAGGAAGTAGAGGCTGCAGTGAACCATGATCAGGCCACTGCCCTCCAGCCTAATCAATAGAGCAGAACAAAAAAAAAAAAAAAAAAAAGAGAGAGATGGGGAGGACAAAGAAGGGCACTATATAATAATAAAGGGTTCAGAAAACTTAACTCTCCTAAGTACATATGCACCCAATATTGGAGCACTCAGACTCATAAAACAAATTCTTAGAAACTTACAAAGAGACTCAGATAACCACACAATGACAGCGGGAGACTTAAAGATTCCCTGACAGTGTTAAACAGATCATCAAAGCAAAAAATTAGCAAAGATGTTCAGGACCTGAACTCGACACTACCAAATAGACCTAACAGACACCTAGAGAATACCCTACCCAACAAGAGAATACCCAACAAGAGAATAAACATTTTTCTCATCTGCACATGGCACATACTCTGAGATTAAACACACACTCAGCCATAAAGCAGATCTCACCAAATTCAAAACAACAGAAATTGTGTCAACCACACTTTCAGACCAGATCACAATAAAAATATAAGCCAATACCAAGGAGGAGCTCTCAAAACCATACAATTACATTAAAATTAAATAACTTGCTCCTGAATTTCTTTTAGGTAAAGGATGAAATAAAAGCAGAAATCAAAAAAATGTTTGAAGCAAATGAAAACATAGATATATCAGAATTTCTGGGACACTGCTAAAACAGTGTTAAAGGAAAGTTTATAGTGCTAAACACCTACATCAGAAAGTTAGAAAGATCTCAAACTAACAACCTAACATCATACCTAGAGGAACTAGAAAAATAGGGCAAACAAATCCCAAAGCTATCAGAAGAAAAAAAAAACCATAATCAAACCTGATCTGAAAAAAAATTGAGTACAAAAATCCATATAAAAGATAATGAAACCAAAACGTTCCCTCTTAGAAAGAATATATAAGACTGATAGACTGCTAACAATATTATTAAGGAAGAAAAGAAGGAAGATCCACACAAGCAAAATCAGAAATGACAAAAGTGACATTTCCATTGACCCCACAGAAATACAAAATACCATCACAGGCTATTACAAACACATCTATGCACACAAACTAGAAAACTTAGAAGAAATGGATACATTTCTGTAAACATACAACCTCTCAAGATAGAAACAGGAAGAAATTGAAATCTTGAAGGGAACAGTAACAATTTCCAAAATTTAATCAGTAATAAAAAACCTACCAACCAGAAAAACCTCTGGACCAGACTGAACCACAGTTAAATTCTACCAGACATACAAAGGATTGCTGGTACCATTTGTACTAAAATGATTCCAAACAATAAAGGAGGAACCCATTATATGAAGCCAGCATCATTCTGATACCAAAATCTGGCAGAGATACAGAAAAAAAGAAAACTTCAGGCCAATATCTCATATAATTTACATCTGTGTCCTCAACTAAATCTGTCAAATTACAATGCCCAATGTTGGAGGTGGGGCCTGGTGAGAGGTGCTTGGATCATGGGGGTGAATTTCTCATGAATGGTCCCTTGGTGCTATTCTCATAATAGTGAGTTTTCATGAAATCTGATTGTTTAAAAGTTTGTATCACCTCCCCACTGTGCTCCTGCTCCTGCTCCTGTCATGTATGATGTGCTGGTTCCTGCTTCACCTTCTGCCATGAGTAAAAGCTTTCTGAGGCCTCCCCAGAAGCAGAAGCTGCTATTCTTGCTGTACAGCCTGCATAACTGTGAGCAAATTAGGCCTCTTTCTTCTATAAATTACCCAGTCTCAGGTTTTTCTTTATAGCAATGTGAAAACACACTATACAATATCCCTGATGAACATGTAAACAAAAATTCTCAACAAAATCCTAGTAAATAAAATCCATCAGAATATTAAAAAATTAATCTACCAAAATCAAGTAGACTTTATTTCTGAGAAGGAAGGTTGGTTCAACAGATGCAAATCAATAAATGTGATTCATCATATAAACAGAACTAAAAAGAACAACCGAATGATTATCTCAACAGATGCAGAGGAGGCTTTTGATAAAATTCAATATCTCTTCATGTTAAAAATCCTCAACAAACTAGGCCTGGTAAAAACATATCTCAAAATTATAGGAGCCATCCATGACAAACCCACAGCAAACATCATCACATTAAGTGGGCAAAAGCTGAACACATTCCCCTGGAAAGCTGGAAGAAGACAGGATGCCCACTCCCAGCATTCCTATTCAGCATAGTATTAGAAGTCCTAGTCAGAGCAACCAGGCAAGAGAAAGAAAAGAAAGGCATTCAAGTAGGAAGAAAGGAAGTCAAACTATCTCTCTTTGCAGATGATATGATTATATGTAATACTTAGAAAACACCCTAGTCTCTGCCCAAAGTTTCTGAGAACTGATTTAAAAAAAAAAGGAAAAGAAAAGAAAAAAAACTTCAGTATGGTTTCAGGATACAATATCAATGAAAAAAATCTGTATCATTTCTACACACCAATAATGTCCAAGCCAAGAACGTAATCCAATACACAAAGTCCACAAAAAAGAATAAAGTATTTAGGAATGTCACTAACCAATGATTTCTATAACAAGAATTATAAAACACTGTTGAAAAAAATCCAAGATGACACAAACAAATGGAACAAAACATTCCATACTCATGGATTGGAAGAACCAATATTGGTGAAATGGCCATACTGCCCAAAGCAATTTACAGATTTAATGCTATTCTTACCAAACTACAAATGGCAATTTTCACAGAATTAGAAACAAAAATAAAAATTAATATAGAACAAAAAAAGAGCCCAAATATACAAAGGAATCCAAAGTGAAAAAAACAAAATTGGAGGAATCACATTACCCAACTTCCAACTCTAAGGCTACAGTAACCAAAACACCATGGTAATGGTACCAAAACAGACACATAGACCAATGGAAGAGGAAAGAGAACCCAGAAATAAAGCCACACACCTATTGACATCTGTTCTTTGACAAAGTTGACAAAAATAAGCAACAGGGAAGGGAATCCCTATTCCATAAACGGTGCTTGGATAACTGGCCAACCATATGAAGAAGATTGATACTGGAACTCTTTCTTTTACCATAAACAAAAATCAACTCAAAATGGTTTAAAGACTTAGACGTAAGACCTAAAACTTTACAAACTCTAAAAGAACATCTAGAAAATACCATTCTGGACACAGGGCTTGACCAAAATTTTATGACAAATTATTGAAAAGTAATTGCAACAAAAACAAATTTGACAAGAGACTTCTAATTAAACTAAAGAGCTTCTGCACAGTGAAATAAACTATCAAAAGAGTAAAGAGATAACCTACAGAATGGGAGAAAATATTTCAAACTACGCTTCTGACGAATGTCTAATGTCCGGAATTTTAAGAAATATAAACAAATTAACAAGCCAAAAACAAATAATTCCATTAAAAATGGGCAAAGTACATGAAGAGACATTTTTCAAAAGAAGATATCCATGTGGCCAACAAGTGTATGGCAAAATGCTCCACATCACTAATCATCAGAGAAATGCAAATCAAGACCATTGGTAATGGTTTGGAATCAAGATTATCCTACACCAGTCAAAATGGCTATTATTAAAAGTAAAAAAGTAACAGGTGTTGGTGAGGTTACACAGATAAGAGAATGATTATACAATGTTGGTGGGACTTTAAATTCATATCAGCCACTGTTGGAAGCAGTGTGGATATATCTCAAAGAGCTTATAACTACCATTTGACCCAGCAATCCCATTACTGGATATATACTCAAGAGCATATAAATCATTTTTCCAAAAAGACACATGCATGTGTATGTTTATTGTAGCACTACTTACAATAGCAAAGACATTGATTCAACCTGCATGCCCATCAAAGGTGGATGGGATAAAGAAACTGTGGTATAGCCGGGCGCGGTAATCCCAGCACTTTGGGAGGCCGAGGCGGGCGGATCACGAGGTCAGGAGATCGAGACCACGGTGAAACCCCGTCTCTACTAAAAATACAAAAAATTAGCCGGGCGTGGTGGCGGGCGCCTGTAGTCCCAGCTACTCGGAGAGGCTGAGGCAGGAGAATGGCGTGAACCCGGGAGGCGGATCTTGCAGTGAGCCGCGATTGCGCCACTGCACTCCAGCCTGGGCGACAGAGGGAGACTCCGTCTCAAAAAAAAAAAAAAAGAAAACTGTGGTATAAATGCACCATAAAATACCATGCAGCCATAAAAAAAAAAAAGTAAAATCATGTCCTTTGTAGCACCATGGATGGAGCTGGAGGCCATTATCTCAAGTGAAATGAAGCAGAATCAGAAAACCAAATACCGCATGTTCTCACTTATAAGTAGGAGCTGAACAGTGAGTACACATGGACACAAAGATGGGAACAATAGATACCGGGGACTTATTGAAGCAGGTAGATGGGAGGAGGGTGAGGCTCAAAAAACTACCTATTAGGTACTATGCTCACTACCTGGGTGACAAAATCATCTGTACACCAAACTCCAGCCACATGCTATTTACCCATGTAACAAACCTGCACATATACGCCCTGAATCTAAAATAAAAGTTGAAAGAAAAGTCTCCTATTTTGATACCGGATTTGGCTAATCTACCTTTTTAAATGTATATGCCTTATACATTTTCAAACTGTGTTCCTGGGTACATAAAGATACATATCATATATTCTGATGGTTGATGCTTGATTGTTTATTTTATTTTCTATTTTATTACAAATGAATATCTTATTCTCTTGTAATAGAACCTTTCCCTCAAAGTGTATACTTTGCATATTACTAGTACCAAAAACGTGCAGTTGGATCCTTCAGAAAACATACATTGAAACAAATTTAGCAATGCAAACATTCATTGTGGAGTAAACTCAAAAAAAGTAGGAGGTGGTGGGTCAGGGGATTGGGCACCAGAACTAAAAGTGGAAAACTGTGAGAACATGATGCAGATCTATGAAAGTTTTACTAGGCCACTAGGGAAACCAGAGCACAGATTACTCAGTACAGAGCCCCAAATTGGAACCCTCTATGCATATTTATTTTGCTAAATGAGTATTTAATGATTTTGAAATAATTTCTAGATTGTAGTTATATCATCTGTAGTTTTTTTTTTTTTTTCACCAAATAGTGAAGGCCAGTGTTTTAACATGTCATAGGTTTAAAAACTACGTACTGATTCTGCCAGGAGATGAGCCAATCCTTCTCTTTTATGATGTCTGAGCCCAAATGACTGAACATCTCTCCCGGTGTCTGACCTCTATTTCTGTAAATAATTCTGCTGCTGCATTGTTGTGTAAAAGCAACAGAGAAGTCTTTCCCTTTGGGTAAGAGAGATTAGACATACTGCTCCCATCAAGTCCAACTAAAAACTCTGGAAATCACATTTATTTTAAACAAATACTGGTTGAAAGACTCTCTTAGGAAGATGAAGAAAAGAAGTAGGCCAAGTAGGGTACAAGGGCTTTTAGCAGAAAAGAGATAGCAGAAATGAGGTGGCAACACTCGTCCTCCTTCCTGAATGGTGTCAGAGAAAGTCAATTAAAACCGATGGTTTAAATAAGATGTAAATACTTATAAAATTGTATGCAAATAATTGAGTTTCAATCTTAAATTATTTCTATAGCAAGAATTAAAAACACATCAAATTGAATGAATAAAGAATTTCAATAGATGCAGACACCGAGGTTACAGAAGTGGAAAAAAAGTCTGAGAAAGATTGTAAATCAGCTATCGTAAAAATACTTTAATGAACTATTATGAACATATAGAAATCAAATAATTTATTTTAAAAAATATTAGCACAGAAATAGAAAGTCTCAGTAGAAAAATAAAAGAGATGGTGAAAAAACAATTAGAAATTATAAAACTGAAAATTATTATAGGCAAGTAAAATACATCCAGTGGATAAGCTCAACAGCAGAATGGTGGGACAGAGAAAAAAAACTGAACTGAAATATAGAAAAAAATTTAATCTAAACAGAAAAGAAAAATAGACCAAAAAATAAATGACAGAGCCTCATTAACCTGTGGTACTATAACAAAAATTTTACCATTTGTGTAATGAGTCATCCACAACTAATAATAAAATTTATTCTGTATTAAATTATTTGCTATAAAATATACGTGCTATAAAGTGCAGAGAGTTAATTAAGGATTATCCTTGAAAAAAAAAGAATGATCATAAGGTACTATTTATCTTTATCTTATCCTGTCTTCAACTGCATTCATCAGTTGGCATGTGGATTGCATGATAACTTGGCAGACAACCACCTTCTGAATCAGAAGTTTTGAATTTTCAGACTTTTGGCTTAATTGCCTGTTCCACCATCCTAATATTTAAGCCAGTCACTGTGTTATATCCTGTTAGTAGAAAAAACTGTTGCAATCTATAGTACCTTGTGACTTTTCATATTGATGAGCAAAATGAATGAAAATACTAACAAAATGGGAACTTTTGGGTTTTCTTTACCTTCCCTTAAAATAATCAGTTTTATTTAAAAAGAAAAAGAAAAGAACAGCATAAGTGTCTTCCTGCTTTCCTTTTCAAATTTAAAATAAGTTAGAAATAAAAGGGAAATGGGTTTTTAGAGGGATGTTAACTTTTCTAGAGTTGCCTACATTGAAATAATAGGAAAAAATTGTTAAAACAAATATAGTGTACATTTGTTTTGTTTTGGTTTCATTTTTTTTTTTTGCAGTTCAGATTAGTTCTTATAAACAATAGTAAAATCATAAGAAAGCAGGTGACAATACTGCATATTACTAAAAAACGAAATAGCTGAAATAAAACAATTATTATTGCCTATCACTAGAATATAACTTTATATGTAAAATAATGCTTTATTATACTCCCTAAGGGCCTCTGATATTAATAAGAGTGGTTGGTCTTTCTTAAAGTTGTTAAAACTAAGTTTAGATAAATGTTAGCAATTTGAATTTTCTTTTAAAATTGAACTTAGAGACATGACTCAATTGACCCTACATAATGACAAATATCCTGATTTTGAGAGCTGAATTCCTATATATTTCTACAAAATCTGGACAAAGAGGCTTGTGTTATATAAATTAATGTACAGTTAAACCTTAAATAACACAAGTTTGAACTGAGCAGGTCCACATATACATGAACTTTTTTCAATAAATATATTGAATAATTCTTTGGAGCTTTGTGACAATTTGAAAAAACTGAAAGATGAAACACATAGCCTAGAAATACAAAAATAAAAAGGAAATAGATATGCCATGAATACATAAAATATATGTAGATACTATATTTTATCTATACTATGAAATATACACAAAGGTATTACAAAAATTTAAAATTTATCAAAAATCACGAATACACTTATAGAACATACATGGTGCCATAGAACATTTATAGAACATAAATGTAAACAAATGTAAAGATGCCATGTAAAGTAGAAGTGCATAAGATTAACTGTGGTACACATTGTAGTACCATAATAGTTTCACAGCCACCTCCTGTTGCTATTGCAGTGAGGTCAAGTGTTGCGAGTATCTGCTTAAAATGCTATGTGACTAATCATCTCCATGTGAGCAGTTGGTCGCTCCAGTAAACTGCATATCATGGTAAAAAGTGATCTTATGTGGTTCTCACATATTCTTCTTTGTGTTTAGTGCAATATCATAAACCTTGAATATTATGATGACACTGTTGCCAGACTTTTCCTTAGTTGAGCTAAAGACAGGGTTCTTTGTCCCATGGCCACAAAATTCAGGCTCACAGACAATTGAATAGTGAGTAAGAAGGTTTTACTGAATGAAAAGGGGGAAACAGGGACTCCAGCTGGTTTTTGACCACTCGGAGAGGTCCATGCACATACCTCTTCCCCAAATTTCTTTGTCAGCAATTTTCTAATCATGCTTCTTCCAAGTTCCTGAATATCCAGCCAGACGACTTGCTACAGCCCCAGAATCAGTATATAATCGCACACCTGGCCATTTCTCCTTCCATCCAAATTGCACAACCAGGTGCACTGCTCAAAGTTCTGCCCACTGGGAAGATTTCCCTTCACCACTGTCCTTCAGGGATGTCCTAGAAAGGAGCCGTAGTGCTGCAGCTGTCCACTTTCAGGTGGTGCCTGCATATCATGCAGAACCATCTGTGAACCACGCCTAGTCTTCCCTTCCTCTGTCAACTGATCATAGGGGACTACCCATGAGGCCATCAGTGCAGGCTGGGGAAGAGAAGGCAGGGTGGTGGGAGTGGAGACCATAGGCATTTGAGCCACTTCTTCATGTAACTTATTTGTGACTTCAGGATCTGCTAGAGCCCGATCACATATGTACCACTTCCATTTGATGATGAAATGCTGCTGTGCACCACCCACTTTATGGCTAGATGGGTCAGAAAGCACCCAGTTCATGACAGGCAGTTCAAGTCACATGGTGACTTGAGGACCCATAGTCAAGCATTCAGTTTCCACCAAAGCCCAGTAACAGGCCAAATGTTGTCTCTCAAAAGGAGAGTAGTTATCTGCAGAATATGGCAGGGCCTTTCTCAAAAATCCTAGAGGCCTCTACTGTGATTTACCTGTTGGGTCCTGCCAAAGGCTCCAAATAGCCACTGACACCTCAAACACCATTGGATCTGTTGGGTTATATGACCCAAGTGGCAGAGCAGCTTGCACAGTAGCCTGGATCTGTTGCAAAGCCTTCTCCTGTTCTGGATCCCACTCAAAACTGACAGCCTTTCAGGTCACTAGATAAATGAGCCAGAGTAACACACACAAATGAAGAATGTGTTTCCTCCAAAATCCCAATAGACCCACTAGGCCTTGTGTCTCTTTCTTGGTTGCAGGAGGGACCAAATGCAGCATTTTATACTTTATCTTAGATGGAATATCTCAACAGGCCTCATACTACTGGACCTCTATAAATTTTACTGAGGTAGAAGATCCCTGAATTTTAGTCAGATTTATTATCAGCATAATGTCATCAATTTAGTGGACCAGTGTGATATTTTGTGGAAGCAAAAAGCGATTAAGTTCTATCCTAATAAGATTATGACACAAACAGGAGAGTTGCTCTACCCCTGAGGTAGGACAATGAAGGTATATTGCTGGCCTTGTCAGCTGAAGGCAAATTGCCTCTGGTGGGCCTTATGGACAGGAATGGAAAAAAAGGTATTTGCCAAGTCAATTGCTGCACACCAGATACCAGGGGATGTGTTAATTTGCTCAAGCAATGAAACCACATCTGGTACAGCAGCTGCAGTTGGAGTCACCACTTGGTTAAGCTTACAGTAATCTGCTGTCATTCTCTAAGATCCATCTATCTTCTGCACAGGCCAAATAGAAGTGTTGAAAGGGGATGTGGTGGGAATCACCACCCATGTGTCTTTCAAGTCCTTCATGGTGGCACTAACCTCCACAATCCCTCCAGGGATATGATATTATTTTTGATTCACTATTTTTTTAGTTAGAGGCAGCTCTAATGGCTTTCACTTGCCCTTTCCTACCATCATAGCCCTCACCCTACCAGTCAGGGAGCCAACGTGGTGGTTCTGCCAGCTACTAAGTATGTCTATGCTTATTATGCATTCTGGCACTAGGCAAATGACAACAGGATGAGTCCAGGGACCCATTGGACCCACTGTAAGTCAGACCTGAGCTAAAACTCCATTAATTACCTAACCTCCATAAACCCCTACATTAACTGGAGAACCACATGACATTTTGGGTGTCCTGGAATCAACATCAGCTCAGAGCTGATGCTCAGTAGTACTTGAAATGTCTGATCATTTCTCTTTCCCCAATGCACAGTTACCCTGATAAAATGTCAGAATCTCTTTGGGAAAGAGTGGGAGAAAGATTCACTGCATAAGTTGTCGGTAATGTAGTGGAGTCCTTCCTCAAGGGTAGCTGGCCTCTCCTACATTCAAGGTGTCTGAGTCTGTAAACTGGTTGAAGTCTGGAAATTGATTGAGGGGCCATGATTCTCCGGTTTTATAACTCAAATTATTCTTTCATCCATTCAACCTAGAAGTTTTCTCCTCATATAAATTAAGTAGGAATGCAGTAGGCTTCCTATCAATTTCACTTCTAGGAACACTTGGTTAATTAGCCAATGCCAGAGCTCTACACAAGTCAGACTATTCTGATTGCTGCTTTGCCTCTGCTGTCCATTAAGGTAGCTACATCCACCTTGCCTTTGACTGGTGAGTGCTGCCACTTGGCCCCTGCCACCTCAGGATCCAATATGCCAGTTGTATTTAAATTTTGTAGTTGAGTGACTGCAATTCCTACAGTTAGATCTGACACACAGAAAAGAGCAATTACAGGGCTCTTCAAAGTGCAGGTGCTGACCTCACAAATCTGTTTCTCAAGGCATTGGTCAAGGTTGTATCTTCTGGCCCCTCCCAGCTGGATGAGTAGGTCTAAAGTAACGAATCCACTCCACCATCCAATCTCCCTAAGCTTTTGGATCCCTTCCTCTACATTAAACTAAGGGAGATCAGGCATTTCCAGCTCACTCACAGTGGGCCATCTTTAAATCCATATTTCAGCTAACCAAGCAAATAAACTATTAGAACCTTTTTTAACTCCCCAAGCTGCAACATTAAATGCAGAGTTCCTACTTAGTGGGCCCAAATCAACAAATTCAGCCTGATCCAACTCTATGTTCCTTCCACCATTATCTGATACCCTTAATATCCATTCCCATGCCTGTTCTCCAGATTGCTGTTTATAAAAATTAGAGAACTCAAGCAGTTCTTTTTGAGTGTAGTGCACCTCCTCGTGGATCACAATATCAAACTCACCTTCTGGGGCCCGCCAGGACTTTAGTTATAGGTCTAGAAGTAAACAGGGGTATTGGCTCCTGAGGAGAATCAATATTATCTTGCCTGGCAACTGCCTCGAGGAGGCCATCACTATAGCCTCAGGCATTGCAGGGTTTTTCTCCTTAGACAAAGGTGAAAAGTCTGATGACAGCATGGGTTGGGGATGGGATGTTGCCACTATTAGGGATGGGAAAGCTGTTCCTTCTGGCAAAAAAACTTCATCGGAGTTTACATACTCAGTGTCTCCAGCTTCATCTGGGTCCTCCCTCACGTCCCCATTCCAAGTTGCAGGGTCCCATTTCTTTCCAATCAATGTCTTAACTTTTAACAGTAGACACCTGGCAAGGCTGGGAATGCACCTTTTGTTGCAGGTCAGCCACTTACATGATAAGAGCTTGTGTCTGTTTTTCCACAATTTCAGCTTTTTCTCTAAAGGAGATAGGATTCTCACTTAGGGCAATCTTAGCAGATTGGAGGCTCAGTATCTGCTTCTGAAGCTGGGAGACAGAATCCCTGAGTTCATTATTTTCTTTCATCACTTTGTCCACTGAACTTAGGAGCAACCAATCAGCTTCATTATGTTCCTTTGTTCTCCATAGCTGATCAAAGGTATTATGTATAAAGTCACTAAACTCCTTGCTTCTCATGAACAGTGAATCGGGAGTGTCAAATGCATTTATTTCGCATAACTTTCTAAACAGTTCATGCCAAGGACTATCAGTGTTCATGCTATTAGAAGTAGAGTTCTTAGTATATTGGGGTCTAATTATATTAAGCAGCAACTGCAGAAACTCCAAAACCAATGAAAGAACTCTATCTTTAATATTCGGTTCCTCTCGAACCACTGCTGGTACCAAAATCTGTGTTAGTCAGGTTGTCTTAGAGGGACAAAACTAATAGTATATATACATATATATATATATATGTATATATACATACATACATAATAGTATATATATATACACATACATAATAGTATATATATACTATATACTATATACACACACATATATCAGTATATATACACTAATATGTATACTAATGTATATATTATATATACATTAGTATATATATAATAGTATTTATTATTATTATATATACTAATATATATACTAATAGTATAAGTATACTGATACATATATTTATAACTATAAAGTTTATTATTAACTTACACAATCACAAGGTCCCACAATAGGCTGTCTTGAAGCTGAGGAGCCAGGAGAGCCAGTCAGAGTCCCAAACTGAAAAACTTGGAGTCTGATGTTTGAGGGCAGGAAACATCCAGCGTGGGAGAAAGATGTTGGCTGGTTGACTAGGCCCATTTCTCCTTTTTACATTTTTCTGCCTGCTTTATATTTGCTGGAAGCTGATTAGATTGTGCCCACCTGATTAAGGTGGATCTGCCTCCCCCAGCCCACTGACTCAAATGTTAATCTTTTTGGCAACACCGACAAGACACACTCAGGATTATTACTTTGTATCCCTCAATACAATCAAGTTGACAGTCAGTATTAACCATCACACCCTCCTACCTGGCTGTCTCAATACCCATACAAAGTGCCACTAGTGATGCTGGAAGTGCTCCCAAGCAGAGAAAAGTCACAACTTTACAAGAATAAAATGGAATTACTTAATATAAACATGTAGATTGAGGTCTGCAGCTGTGGTCATCCACCATTTCAGATAGATGATTCATCTTGCAAACGAATGACTTAAACTTATCTGATAAATACAGTATAATATTATAAACATATTTTTCTTGCTTACAATTTTCTCAATATCATTTGCTTTTCTCTAGCTTTATTGTAAGAATACAATATATAATACCTATAGCAAACAAAATATGTGTTAATTAATGGTTTATGTTATCAGTAAGACTTCCAGTCAAAAGTAGGCTATTAATTTTTAAGTTTTGGGTAAGTCAAAAGTTATATGTGAATTTTCAATTGCAGAAGGGCCAGAGCTCCTAACCTCTGTGTTGGTCAAGGGTTGATTCTGGTAACTCACCCTGATGATGCTGGGGCTTTCTAGCTGATATGATTTGGCACTGAGTCCCCACTCAAATCTTATTTTGTAGTTCCCATAATTCCCACATGTTTTAGGAGGGACTTGGTGGGAGATGATGAATCATGTGAGCTGGTCTTTCCCATGCTGTTCTCATGATATTGAATGGGTCTCATGAGAACTGGTGGTTTTAAAAGTGGGAGTTTCTCTGCACAAGCTCTCTGTTTGCCTGCTGCCATCCAAGTAAGAGGTGAGATGCTCCTCCTTGCCTTCCTCCATGATTGCGAGGCCTCCCCAGCCACGTAGAACTGTGAGTCCAATAAACCTTTTCATTTTTTAAGTTGCCCAGTGTTTATCATCAGCGTGAAAATGGACTAATACACTAGCTTTATGCAAAGGCAAGATCTGCATTCATTAAGCAGAAAAATGACAGCACTGACCAACATATAAGTATATAGTAAGTATATAATAAGACTAGAGATTAATGAAGCTTTTTGTCTTTAGACCTTTTTAAAATAGTTATCATCTGTATATTTCATATTTTATAACACTATAGCTAGTTGACATCGAATTAACTCCAGATTATAATTATTTATATTATAAATTGGGTATGTATATATTTATTAATCTATATTCATTCTAGAAACAATGTCATATATTATTATTATATTTTGTTAATGTTATTTTATATTATTATAATCTCTTTCTACATAGCAAAGTCTGTCATATTACATTGTAAATCATTTCCCTTATTATGTACAGCATCCTGTCGTGCCAAAAATGCATAAATTGAGAACATTTTATTGCTTCTCTATACTCTTAATAACTTTATCATGTTTTAAATACATGTGAAAAAATACTACACACACACACAGATATATGTTATACATTCTTTAAAATTTGTATCCAATAAATAATAAATGAAACATTTTATTAATAGCCATGGGTAATTATTTCATATTCAGTGTAGTTATTGGTTTTAAAATAGCTATTGGATTAAAAACAAATGCTTTTATATTTAAAAGAAGACAGAATAGCACTAATTTAAAATACAAAGATACTGTAGAGACAGCTGTTCCATACTTCATGTACCAGGTGCATAAAGAATAAACCTTTCCAGTTATAATTAACATTGCAATAAATCCTTAAGTACATTGAATATTACACAAAGTATTTCCTACTCAATTATATTTTATAATTTTTATTCTATTTCAATATCATATTCCCTTTTTGTTTTAACATTAATGTATAGACAGAATAATTTTAAAGTTTATGTTTAAATCATAATTTTTTAAAATATAAAGTTAATTAAACCAGAAAAATTCAATGGGAACATTATGTTACTTAGTCATCTAGAATGCTTAATTAATTATTGAATATTTCACAATCCTGTTAATGAAAATTTGCTTGAGGAAGACAATTTTGTAGCCTGGTAAAATACTTATACTTACTACAGACAATATACAATACATAATTTAACCACTGCTGTGTAAATTAACAGCATGCAATTCAAACTAAAACATAACCATATATAATTCAGGAGTAAGAACTCATTGTTTTGCAAACATACTTAATTATAGTTAATTTATTCATTCTTCCCATGCTCCCCAAAATCTGGATCTACGATAGTGCCTGGATGTAAATTTCTCATAAGAATTCTAAGAAAAAACATACAGAGAATCTTTAGCTATGTAAAATATAGGTTCCTTGAGCATTAAAATAACATTTTTATATTTTTATTCTACTTGTCCTACCTCGATAGGTTATGCTAAACTATACTATGGTAGAAAATAAACTTCAGTATATCAAAACCAAAATATTAATAATAATATGGGACCTCACAAGAGGTCTTAGACATCTGGCCTTTGACCATCACTTGTATCTATACTTCTCTAAACAAAACTCAGTCTCATAGCCTTATCTGTTAGTAAAGCTGGAATATATTGTCTATACTCCTGCCCATGAATAAAATAAAATCAATATAGTGAATTCATAGCATTGTCTCTATTACATTGTCGAACTTTCAAATAGACTTGTTTAACTAACTGTACCACATTGCTTATTAATTTTTTTGTAGTTGTTATACATTTGGTAGCGTGCTGGAATTTAAATTCTTCATCATTGTCTATCAGGACTATTTAAAATACCCCAGATATGCTACTGTAGTTTTGATATAATTATTTGTCCCTATGTAGTGATAAGTAACCTATCTTTATTTTCAGGCAAGTAATAACCCAATCTTGCATCTAGATCTATGTAGCTAAAAGACTATTAATTATGTCTATACGTAGGGTAAATTTTCTAAGTGAACTTGTCTTCTACTTCCTTTTGGAAAAGAAAATTATATATTTTATATTGTTTATGCACTCACATAAATTTATTCATTAAACATTGATGATAAATCCAATAGTAGTGTGTATATCTCCTCTATGAGACTATGAGCTCCCAGGTCCTTGAGAAAGATACTCTTGGGTTCTAAACTTGACAAGAGGCTTTCCAGGAAATGTATATACTTTTCACAGGAGGCAGAGGAAGAATTTGCAATTACAAGTCTTCTGAAGTAAATGCTCTAAGATAAAAGAGGTCAAGGGCCTATAGTGAGAAAGAAACCTACACTTTAGTCAACCCGTGAAGCCACCTTGGTCACTAAATATATCCCAATCACATTCTCTCTTAATAGTCTTCTTTAATTAAATTCTATGTTAAATTAATTCTACCATGTTAAAAGCAATTTAATCCATCTTCTTTCTATCCTCACTGCCAAATACACACACACACACACATGCACACACACCTATATATACATACACAGGTATATTCATATACACAAACATTCTTGTTTTTCTAAATCAATTGAAATATGTTTTCTAAATTGATTTTGAATATTACATATGTACATAAATATCATAGGTAAAGTAAAATTATTTCACGGTTTTATGGTAAATTTGTTTTATACAAGTGGCTTAAAATAATTTTATGTTGAGAAAAAACTACTTTCTCCAATTGAACATTTCATCTTGGACTAAATTGGCCATCACTTTCATTAAAACATGCTATTTTTTCTAAGTAGAGTAACATTTGTCCTTATGAACAAATTTAAAGAAAAAATAATATTTTGCTATATAGACTTTGCTTATGTATAAAAAGACTTTAGGGGAAAATAAAAATGACTTTTTTTCTTTCCATTTCCTTGTACAGAATAATAGCACAATTGACATGGGTGAAATGTCATAGAAACAGACACATTTTGTGTGGAGACAAGTATGAAATATTTCAACCTTAAAGGTGGACTTTTTAGAAAATGGTGAACAGAGTAAAAACAACAGTGTTAATGGGAGAGCAGTTATAGGCTCATCTATATTGTTAATGTAAATTGTATTGCCATAGAATTGTTCCACCTTTTTCTAAACAAAATCAAGAACATTTTATCATAACAAAAGTCTATTCTTTTCCAACTCAGTAGGAAATAGGCAGTAGTGGAATTCTTGTTAAAATGCACATGATAAAATATTCAGCTCAGACATGTCTTGTAAATGTACAGGTTAAAAGAAACTTTTTTGTAAATGAGCTGACCTTCAAAACAGTAATGTCACACCTAAAACAAATACCTGCTATTTATGTGCCAGGGGACTTTGATATATGTAAGAGATAAAACATATATTAGCACAATGTGGGGAAGTACCATCTTTGAAATAAAATAAATCTCCAACTTTATAAAAATACCTGGACAAATAATTTTTCATCTATGTGTCACCAACATCCAGGTCTTCAGAGTAATAGTATTATCCCTCCTTTTTATGACTCCAATAGTTGAACGTGCCACAGACATCTATCTAGTTTCCTGAATAGTCTTATCAGTAATGTATGAACTAGACCTTACATCATAAGGCAAGACAAAATTAACATCAGTGAGAGAGTGAAATACAGTCAGTTTATCAGCATTGATGTCATGTTAGTTGTGACCCAGCTCTACAAGGCTGTTCATGTTAAGAAGATAAATGTACTTAGATTGTATTAGCAGCTGTGGAAAATAAGTTAGAGCAAGGTGACTATGAATAGTATGTAGAGAAGTGAAAAATATCCATAGAGTGATACCAAATTAGCAACTAAGAGCTTGTAGATATTCCTGGTCAAATTACTGAAAATATTCTCATATAAGGACTTTTATTTTTTCTTTCTATATTTTAATACATTGGCAATGCTAAATTAAAACCAAGAATAACAAATTGCAACCTGGCAAGTACACTGTTCTTTATTTTATGGAATATGATAAGATTTACAGTCTACAATCTGAGGCAATAGAAGGAAAAAAGAAACCTTCTAATGTTTAAGAGTTACTCCAGTTACTACACGAAACTCTACAATTCAACTTTTTCATAATTCAAATGGTTTTCAATTCTCACATCTTTCAATGTGTGTTGTGTTGGAAAAAAAATCTTTAAACAACAATTAAAAGCAGCTTTTTTCTACATTTCTGATAAAATAAAACTATTATCTAATGATCTGTAATGCATGCTGATGAAACTATATTAAATGTCTCACTTCTTTTTTTAACTTTAATTAAACAAAATTATAGAGTTGTATGCTTTTGTGTATGAACTTCTACTAAACATATGAGAGATTTATTCCTGTTTTTCTGTGGAAAATAAACCCATTCATTTTTCATTGTGTGCTATTTTATTGAATAAATATATCACAATTCATTTTCCTTTAACATTTTTTATTACAAAGAGAAAATATTTGAATGTGCTTATACTCAATAATATAATGAGTATTCTTTTATATGTATTTTTGTAAAAATATGCCTGCATGTAAGATAAAGATGTCAACCTTAAATGATGAGATCCAGAAAATATAATTAAGTACAGAGTCTATTCAAGATCAAAGTTTGAGAATGGCACTCAGGAAATACGGACTCCAGAGTGTCAGCTTTCCAAAATGCAGGAGCTAAAGTATTACTTGTATAGACAGAAACACAGAGAAGTTCAACAGGGTTGCAACATTTTCCATGTACGTCCAGTACATCCATTATAACAATTTGATTGGTTACAGCTTGCTATGTTCCAAGGAAGATCGCTTTAACATTCAGTCAGGAGAAGCAGTGGTTTTTATGGGCCTTATCTCTGGTACCATTTGGTCTTTTCTAATAATTTAAAGGAAAAAATAAAGAGACTTAATCTAAAAACAAAGAAGCAGAAGTTGCAAATGTATGCTACATCGTTCAAACCACGTAGTCACATTCATCTCAAAGCTTAAGTAATTTAAATTTGCAACAGCTTTAAGCTTGAATTATTTAATTTCGTATTCTTTTTTTCCATCAAGATGTTCCAAAGAAAGCATGGTAGATAAACTCAAACCGTTTGGTTCCCTATAAGTTCAGGAACTTAGTCCAGTGTTGCTAGAAAAGCTCACTCCTAGAAGTCATGCTTCATTGATGAGCAATTTACCAAGCTATAAAGCTGATGGGGTAGAGCCCAAATTTGGAGCAAGGTGAAGAAGGTGACATTGTGACTTGAGTCAGGCTTCACAGTTGCATCTTCAATTAATGCAATTTTTTGAACAACTTTTAGTTTTGTCAGTTGTGTGTTGACTCCATTGCCAACAAATGCCGCACCAGGAGTAAGACAAAAACAAGACAAAATGCCACAAATGATTATTATTCCTAGTTTTTTCCATCAGGTTTCCCAAGATCCAAATCAGCTTCTTATCCAATAATCCAGAGAGGATATTAAATCTGAAAGGTTAGTTATTTGGTTTTCCATATCAGCCATTAATGTAAATATGTTATCTAGTTCATCTGGGACATAGACACAACACTCAAGTTTTTATGATAGTGCAAGTTCCCCCTTTCAGTGCAGCGAGTATATCTAAAGCTATATGGTTCTGCAATACAGCAATTCTCATAAAAGCAACTTCGCTGTTTAATAATAAGATCCAGGTGACTACCATTTACCACATTTTACCGTGTAATTGGTTAAAGCCTCTACATGCCAAATGACAACCTCAGTACCCAGTTGTGGCAGAAAGATGGAAGCTAAATGATTATACCAATAAAACAGGGAAAGAGCCCAATAAGACTATAAATAAGAAAGATTTTCAGGCTGTGAAAGAGTATGAACTATTTAACCTTGTGCCCAGCTGTAACCCAAAGAACACTGTCCTAAACATCCTTGGGGTAACTGTAGCCATTAATTGGTGCCTCATTGTCAAGTTATTCCATTTGGAGCTAGCCAATAAATACTGGCCACTGTGTTCATTCAGTGACATGCCAATCAGTACTTTGTAAGATAAGGGTGTGGACACATCATTTCTTGGGTATCCATCCCATATCTTCAGTGTTACTGAACTATGTGTCTTTGGTGTGATTCTTTTCTTTTTTCTCAACATAAAGCTGACTAAGTTGACCAAAAGAAGGTTTAAGCTATACAGAGATGTCTCAAATTTGTGTTGTACCATCCTGGAATTAAGTTGTCTTATTTCTCAGTTGAGGCAACAGTAGTATTAAAGCAAAAAAAGATCTCATCTACCAAAAAGCTCTTCCCATGTCCTTTGCTTTGTAAAGTATTAATAGGCCAGTTATGTAGATCATCCTTAGTCATACTAATGTAAGCGCCAATGATTTTTCTTGAGAAATACAGATATATTTCTGATATTCTGTCCAATATTTTCCTTAGAAAAGAGATACCCACCATAATAGGTAAGAACCACCAGAAAAAGGTATGAGGTCACATATCCAACAAGTGTTTTTTTGTAATCTATCAGCTTAGTTTTGACTCCATTTCAAAAGAGGTTAGATTCATAGGCAATAGCTTTGGTAGTAGCAATAAAGCATAATACCTAGGGTTGAAAAGAAAGAAATTTAGTGGGAACTTGCAAAGGAAGACTTTTAATGACTATTAATCTATTAATGATTGTTAATATTAAGCATTAGTTTAGACACAGGTCTGGTTTGGTGTTTTGAGAAAGCTAACTGCATCTGATATATTTTTCTCATCCTTGTTGGTTCTAGATAGTTTCAATTTTTAAATCACTGGTTTAAAATAAGGTAGAAATTAGTAAAGTGACTTTCTTTAAATGAGTGACATGTATCTAAAAATCTATTACTTTTAACTTAGCAGCACACAGGTTAGTTAGGAGCACTTGATAAAGTCCCTTCCATTTTGGTTAAATGAAGTCCTTTAAAAGAATGCCATTTTCAACAGACAAATCTCCTGGTTGATGTCCATGGTCCTTGTGTTCCTTGTCTCCTTGGAGCTCACTGTGGAGTGTTTTACTATTAATAAATTACAGTTTTTAATTAGTTGCCTTATGAGGCTGCTGCAATAATACAACATATCCCCCATTGATATCACAGATTTACAATTACCTGAAAATAATTTCATAGGTCTGTCTGTGATAATTTCAAAGAGAGAGAGCTAGTGTTTATGAATAGGAAAAGAGGTGGATCTTAGGCTAAGAACAAGCAACCAGTGAAAGAGCTTTTGGCCAAGGGATTTTAAAAGTCTCAGTTATTTTTGCCAAATGAGTTTTGATTATTTTGCTTGTGTGTTCCACTAACCCAGGTGACTGGCAGTAATATGCACAATAGAAATATTGGAGAGTGAGCCAGATTTTATATATCGACTAGATTATTTGTCCAGTGAAATAAGTCACTGTGAATGTCTAGAGGAACTCCACATAACAGAATATTTTTCCCAAAGATAATTTTATTTACTCTTAAGTCTGTTGCTCTTCTGCATAGAAATGCTTTTACCCAATGAGAAAACATATAAATCATCACTAGAATGTACTCGTACCCTTGTAACATAAATAGTTGTATAAAATATAATTGTCATGCTTTGAAGGGGCCTTCAGGCAAAGAAAAATGACTTTGAGAACTATGTAAATATTTCCCTGGATTATAGTTTTGGCAGAAGTGACAGTGATTGCATACATTACAAGCAATAATTGGAGAAATTTTCAATAATATTGTTTTCTCCAAGTAATCACTTCACCAGGGCTCCATTGAATTAAACCATGTACATAAGCTAGGAAAGATAACTGTAATTTTGTTGGAAGTATGAGTAGACCATTTGGTGCATACCACAGTCCAGTAATAGAGGAGTTATTTACCCTTCTATTTACCAATTTTCATGTTCTATTCCTAGGACTTTGCATTGAAATAATTGTATATCAAAATCAAGTACTTCCTTGAAAACCAAAATGGGTTGACTTTCTTGCTCAGATACGTTAAGGGAGCCCTTTTTGCTGTATTATTTGATAATTGCTGTCCTTTGCTATCTGCAGCGTCTGACTTTCAGTGGTCTGGAATCTTGATAATAGCTAATGCTTTTGGCAATAATATGGCTTCCAGAAATTCTGAAACAAACTGTCCATTTTTTAGGCTGATAGGAAATGTTCAAAATTCTCTTTTTTTCCATAACATTCCAAAGTCATCAGCTACTCTGAAAGCATATGTGCTATTTCTATAAATATTAGCCGTTGTTCCTTTTGCCAATTGACAAGCTCTAATTAATGCTATTAACTCAGCTTGTTGAGCCAAGTTTGCTTCTGGAAGATAAGCACTTTCTGTATTCTCAGTTAAAGATCCTATAACATAACCTCCATGATAAATTCCAGAATCATCAAGTATGATTTATCTGTAAACAAAACAACATTAGCATTAGTAAGGAGAGTTTTTTTGCAGGACCATCCTAGGAGAAAGTAGCTGGTTGGTTAAGATTAGGAAATTGTGTGGCTTTTCATCTAAAAGAAGGGGCAGGAGAGTAGCAAGATCTAGTTTTTGTGTCTAGAAATTGTAATACGGGGAGAAGAAAAAACAAACAAATTTCATAAAAAGCTTGCCCACTGATTGAATTTATTTAATACATACAGGTAGTAAAATATCATGTATATAAACATATAGACAGAAGCAAATTCTACAGTGTTGTAACATTCTTCTTCAAACAGTTTCTTTGTCCACTTTATTCTATCTATCTCTTCCTCTGTAATTTGTTACAGCAGCTATAGGAAACTAATAGAAATAAACTGTCTTTCAAAGCTACCATAACATAAATACATATGGGTTAATTTTGGTTATTTTCTTAAACTTTATTAGTAATGTCATTTCTAAATAATGTTGGAAATAGGGATTCCTCAAGGTTGGGGCAAATTTATACCAGGTTATATATAAAATCTTTTATAATAGCTACTTGTACAATAAACATGGATGCAGTTCTAATGAGATACATATATATGAATAATTGTTTGAATAGTAAAATATATTAATATATAATATATTCTAATTCATATATATTTATAAATAAATCTTTTTTATATTAAATCATATATTTATGTATAAATTAATTTCATATAAATATATAAATTTAGTATATTAATACTCACATATATTCATCTATAGTACTCATTTATCTTATAAATATATATTAATATTAACATTTTAATATATTATACATACATAATCATATATTATATATTTATATATACATTAACATTTAATTATATATAAATTATTGTTTATTGAATATTGTTTATTGAAATTATTGTAATATTGAATATTGATATTCTGATTTTTATATATAATACAGAATATATTAATAATGTAGGATAATTAATATATATTATTTATATATCCATATAAACATATTTATAATCTATAACTAATTAATATAAATTTTGTATAATTTATGTAAATGTGTTTATATATAAATAATTTATATATTAATCAAAATATATTAATATATACTTAATATACTTAATGTTCAAGCAATTATTCTTATTTGATTCTCCTAACATTGTGCATATTTTATAAAAAAAAGACAGTTCACTTTTGCTAGCTGTCCCTTGTTTTTTCATCTATTCTATCTACACAGAAGAAACAAATAAAAATTCTAGACTTGAGAAATTTACCTCTAAGGCCACAGATAATGTATTACTATTACTTTTTTAAAACAAAGACAGAAGTACTTTATAAAATAATTTTAGAGGTCATTCTAATATAGAAATACATACAGGCCACTTGAAATAGTTTACTTCAGAGGTTTTTTTCCCATCTACAATGTTAATTGAAACTTTTAAATTAATAATAGTGAGATACATTTAATAATTCCACCACCACTAATAGAGCACTTTCTGTGTTCAAATATAACATAAGATATCAGATAAAACTATAAGGCCATCAGTCAGGAAACCAGAAAATAAGATAGGGCATTCGCATTGGGAAATTAAAGAAAATTTAATTGAGAAATCACTTGCAGTGGTTGGGAAGAGCTTAAGAAAATCAACAAAGCATCCATGGTCCAGGAGGCCCAAGAAAAAGCTGAGCAGAAGGATCAGGAACTCACATTGCAAGGCAGTAACAGTTACAAGAAGAGTGAGACATGAAATTCAGTGTGCTTTACAGTGAGCTCTTAAAAAACATATACTCAGTTGTAGCACAGGTAGTTGGAACTTCGTGATATTCAAGAGAATTGCTGTGGAGTGTGGCAAGTTCTGAAAACCACCCATTCCACTGTGTCAAAGGAAGACCTTTAATCTGTATGTATGTATGTATGTATGTATGTATGTATGTATGTATGTATATATGTATGTATGTATTTTTACTAATTTTTTATACGGAGTCTCTCTCTGTCTCCCAGGCTGGAGTGCAGTGGCGCGATCTCAGCTCACTGCAACCTCTGCTTCGTGGGTTCAAGCTATTCTCCTGCCTCAGCCTCCCGAGTAGCTGAGACTACAGGCACATGCCGCCATGCCAGACTATTTTTTTTTTTTTTTTTTTTATTTTAGTAGAGATGAGGTTTCACCCTGTTGCGCAGGCTGGTCATGAACTCCTGAGCTCAGGCAATCCGCCCACCTTGGCCTCCCAAAGTGCTGGGATTACAGGCATAAGCCACTGCGCCCCGCCGGAAGACCTTTATTATACTTGGTCTGCATAACCTGCAGCATCAGCTTTCCAGACTTCTGTGCCCCTAGCTTTTGCAAGAGGCGTGCAAGCCATTAGTACATACTAAATCCTGTTATGTCAGGTTTATACAATATAGCTTTTGCTCTACCAACTGAAACCGAATGATTATGCTTCTAGGAATACTTCTTTCTCTTTGTAGGAGGAAGTCTAAACTTTGTGAAGTTTATAAGGTTTTTCACAATGTACATTTAATTTTGTGTTCAATTCTCAATGGCATCTACCTTTTGTACACCATACTCCATAAACACTGAACTATTTACAAGTGCCAGGAATTAATTTTATTTCAAATAATAATAACAGAGATATAAGATAAAATGTAAAATAGAGTACGTGACTTACGTGAATATTACTAAGTGAAAGAAGCCAATCTAAAAGGCCACATGTGATTCCGACTATATGACATTCTGGAAAAGGCAAAACAAAGAAGAGTAAAAAGCTCAGTGGTTGCAGGGGTTATGGTAGAGGCAAGGATGAACAGGAAGAACACAGAGGATTTTTAAGACAGGGAGACCCTTCTATATGATACTACAGTGGTGGATACAATAATTGTGCATTAAAACTCATAGAATACACAACACAAAGAATGAACCCTAATTAAACTGTGGACTTGGGGTAATAATGATGTGTCAATATAGGTTGACCAAAATTGTAGCAAATCTACCACTCAAGTGTCCCTACTGCAGGAGATTGTGCCTGGGGTACATGAAGACTGTACTTTCTGCTCAATTTTGCTGTGAACCTAAAACTACTCCAAAAAATTTATTAATGAAAAAATTCATGACATTTAATTTGATGGAGAGAATGTAAAACAGTATTTGACCAACTCACACTCCTGCTGATTTACATGGTAATAATTGCTGAAGCTAAAGAAAGTGAGTGGGTACCTCCAGGAATGAAATAAACTGAGAGATTGTGTTTAAGGAACAAGCCAGGTTTCCATGTCATAACTTCAGAAATAGAATAATACTTTGGATAATATATCACAAGCACAGGAAAAGTCAATTCTCCCTCAAACTAGCTAGGTTTTCTTGATAAGTAACATATATACGGAAAAGAAAAAAAATTCCTTGGTTAAACTTTAAAATAATAATTATATAGAATGATAGATAAACAGGAAAATATGGGAAATAAAAAATAAGTTTGATAGTTATGTAATTGCATGAACTATTCATATGTTCTCTTGAAAGAATGATAGCTAACTAGTAACTTACTACATACTATTATTTTTTCTGAATTTCAGACATGATGCTAAGTACTTTACATTCAATTCACAATTTTTCCTCACAAACAAGCCATATCAGCATCAAGGGCCAGCATTGTCATCAACAGGGAATGTGTCAAAAATACACAATCTCAGTCCTTACTCTGGATCTACTGAACCAGAATGTGTACTTAAAGTCCTTGGGTGATGTTTTTACACGTTAATGTTTGAGAATACTACCTTATAGCTACAGATCTTTTCCAGGATCACCCTGATAGTATCTCAACCAAATTCTATCGTGTATATCACGTAGATGTTAAATATAAACACAGAGGAATCACTACATTTCAAGATTGAAATACATGTGATGCTTTTCTACATGTTTTTCCAGAGAATAGACCATGTCAGATGAGAATCAATGTCAGTATGGATTATTATTCTATCGTAATGTTGATGGAATCTTATGATTGAAAAGAAAATTGCCTCAAAAGATTTTTAAAAATCAAACTAACCTTGGTAACTTGTCTTAATCTCCTGGGAGGGCAAAGTTATCAATACAGAAATCTAAAAATGATTGAAATGATACCTGGAGAACCTCCTCACATATAGGGAAAATGTGTTCAAAATGGTACAATGTAGACACATTACATTTTCATTTTCTTTCTTTCTCAGCATTGACTGAATGCTAAAATTAGGTTCTTGTACTCACAGAAATAAAATGCCTTCTCTAGTATGTAAATGGATAATATATCGAATTTTTTCATTCTCTTAGGTCCTACCCTAATGAATGCCAGTAGATAATTATTATTTTTTCAGGAAAAATGAAAATAATCTAACCTACATTCTATTTTGAATCCTGGATGTAATATATGAACTGTGTATCTGGGAGACATTGGTTGAAACAATTAGAAGTAGATAAGAAATGTAATTTTAAAAATAATTGTTTGAGGCATAGGTGCTTTTGTATGTCTCTAGCTAGACTATATTTAGATTTCTGATAGTTACAAGGGATATTGTTATGTTAATATCAGTAAAATTATATTGAATCTATGTGCACATCATATGCTTTAAAAGAGACCATCTGCTCTTTACATTGTGTTATTATAACATTTATACATAGCTCGGAAAATAACCATACAAGATTGAAATCTTAAGACACCCATAAAAATTAATTGATTTTTCTTTACTACCATTCTGAGCTCATTACCTTACTGGTATGGATATATATTATACTGCATTATACTTTTTCCATCTCATTACTCTTTTTTGGCACTGTAAAATTAGAACATTCTAAAAATAAGTTTATAGGATTTAAAACTGCGACAGCCCACTTTTATAAAAATGTGACTTAAAATAATTTTTTTGAACTTATAAAGGATTCAGTTATCTAAATCATGTAAACAAGTTACATTCATTCTTCAATATATTCATAATCTAAAAGATACTAGTTACATAGTTTTCTAATATTAATTGATTTTTTAAAATGTTAAGGATAAAAATCTCTATTTCCAAATCTAATATATGTCAATATACATTTTATTATATGATTTATATGCTCTAATTTTGATGTGTTTAAAATACATGAAAAGCTAAAGGCCGCCACTTATAAATTTTAAAAGCAAAATGGGAGTCATCTTACTTCTTCCCTGTCTCTGGTTTACTAATGTGGTTCCTTTCATTGTTCAGGCTCATCAATATAAGTTGACTGAGATCACACTGATCTTTACATTTATAAATGAATTCAGTGTTTATTCCACAGACATTGGAAAGCTTAATGCTGTCCCAAGACTTTTTGCTATTGCTAGAGTTTTATATTCTCAGGTTCATCTCTGCCTATGAGTTTAGAGATCCCATTGTTCTGCTTTCTGCTTCAGTGTCAAACTAGCTGTCATTCATTAATCATAACCATAATTAATTTTACGTAAGCCTCAAGTATCTAAGAAGTGACTCGTTACACAAAACTTAAAATTTGAGTATTAGACATATTGTTTTCAACAATGTTCAACAATGTTAAAGTATAATTTGGCACATTCTGCCTACCATATTTTTAAAATTAAATTAATTTTTAAAAATTAATTGACACAAAATAATTGTACATATTTATGGGGTACAAGTTATATTTCAATATATGTATACAGTGTGTAGTAAAGCAAATCAGAGTATTTTGGATAGCCATCACCTCAAACATTTATCATTTCTTTTTGTTGAGAACAATCACATTTCTCTCTTCCAGCTATTTTGAAATATACAATAAATTGTTATCTGTAGTAATTTTACCAAGCTATAGAACACTAGAACTTATCCCTTTTATCTAATTTTATGTTTGTACCCAGGAATCAATATCTTAATCACTCTCCCAACTGTTCCCAGGCTCTAGTAACCACTATTCTACTTTCTACCTCCATGAGGTCAACTTTTCCAGCTTCCACATATGAGTGAGAAAAATTTAGTATTTGTCTTTCTGTGCCTAGTTTATTTCACTTAACATAATGTCTTGTAGGCTCATCCATGTTGCTAAGAATGACAGGATTTCATTCCTTCTTATGGCTGAATAATATTTCCTTGTGGATATATAGTATATTTATCCATTTAACAGCTGATGGATGTGTAAGTTGATTCCATGTCTTAGCTGTTGTGAGTAGTGCTGCAATAAACATGAAGGTATAGATAGCTCTTCAACACACTGATTTTTTTGGACATAAATCTAGTAGTGGCAATGCTGGATTATATAGTATTTCTATGTTTAGTTTTTTGTACTATAGTTTAGTACACTCATTACTGTTTTCTGTAATGAGTATACAGTGTTTTTTTGGATATAAATCTAGTAGTGGCAATGCTGGATTGTATAGTATTTCTATGTTTAGTTTTTTGTACTATGTTTAGTACACTCATTACTATTTTTTGTAATGAGTGTACAGTGTATAAGAGTTCCCCTTCACGTCCTCACCAGCATGTGTTACTTTTTCTTTTTTGTAATATCCATTCTAACTGGAGTAAGAATATGCCTACCATATATTTTATCCTTATCCTTCTTTTTTCTTTCTCCTATTTATTTATGTACTCAATATTTATATCAATATATATTTATGTACTCAATATTTATATCAATATATACTTATAAATATTTTATAAGTTAAAATTTAATACCAACATTATTTGTTGCCCAAATGGATTCAGCCTTGTTTGTTAGGACCATTATAAGTCTGATTGGCTCCTGTGTTCTTTCAAAATGCTCCCACCTTCTTTTGAACATCTTCTTACTTTCCCACACCACCAGATATATATGGCTTACCTAGTATTTTCTCTGTCTCAGCCCTAGAATCAACTACTTCTTTTTTTAATAACCTTTTTTTTTAAAGAAAATTTCAATAGGTTTTTGGGGAAAAGCTTGTGTTTGGTTACATGGATAAGTTCATTAGTGGTGATATCCAAGATTTTGGTGCACCCATCACCTGAGCAGTGTACAGTGTACCCAATGTGTCATCTTTTATACCTCATTTGCCTTCCACCCTTCCCGCCAAGTCCCCAGTGTCCATTGTATCATTCTTATGGTTTTGTGTCCTCATAGCTTAGCTCCCACTTATAAGTGAGAACATATGATATTTGGTTTTCCATTCCAAAGTTATTACACTTAGAGTAATGGTCTCCAATTCCATCCAGCTTGCTGTGAATGCCATTATTTTGTTTCTTTTTATGGCTGAGTAGTATTTCATAGTATATCCATATCACATTTTCTTCACTCATTGATTGATTGGCATTTGGGAGGGTTCCATATTTTTTCAATTGCTAATTGTGCTGCTATAAATATGCACGTGCAAGTGTCTTCTTCAAATAATAACTTCTTTTGCTCTGGGTAGATATACAGGAATGAGCTTGCTGGATCAAATAGTAGATCTACTTTTGGTTTTTTAAGGAATCTCCACGCTGTTTTCTACAGTGGTTGTACTACTTTACATTCCCACCAGCAGTGTAAAAATGTTCCTTTTTCTCCAAATTCATGCCAACATCTATTTTTTTTTTATTCTTAAATTATGGCCATTCTTGCAGGAGTGAAGTGTTATTGCACTGTGGTTTTGATTTGTGTTTCCCTGATAATTAGTGATGTTGAGCATTTTTTTTTTTATGCTTCGTGGCCATTTGTATATCTTCTTTTGAGAACTGTCTATTCATGTCCTTAACCTACTTTTTGATGGGATTGTTTGTTTTTTTCTTGCTGATTTGTTTGAGTTCCTTGTAAATTCTAGATATTAGTCCTTTGTTGGATGCGTAGTTTGCAAGGATTTTTCTCCCACTCTGGGTTTTCTGTTTACTCTGCTAATTATGTCTTTTGCTTTGCAGAAGCTTTTTTGTTTAATTAAATCCCATCTATCTTTTTTTGTTTGTTTGTTTCATTTGCTTTAGGGTTCTTGGTCATGAAGTTTTTCCTAGGCCAATGTCTAGAAGGGTGTTTCTGATGTTATCTTCTAGAATTTTTGTAGTTTTGGTTCTTATACTTAAACATTTGATCTATCTTGAGTGGATTTTTGTATAAGGTGAGAGATGAGGATTCAGTTTCATTCTTATACATGCGGCTTGCCAATTATCCCAGCACATTTGTTGAATAGGATATCCTTTCCCCACTTTATGTTTTGGCTTGCTTTGTTGAAGATCAGTTGACTGTAAGTGTTTTCCTTTTTTTCTTGTTTCTCTATTCTGCTCCATGGGTCTATGTGCCGAATGTTATACCAGTACCATGCTGTTTCCATGACTATAGTCTTGTGTTATAGTTTGAAGTTGGGTAATGTAATGCCTCCAGATTTGTTATTTTTGCTTTATATTGCTTTGGCTATCTGGGCCCTTTTTTTGGTTCTATATGAATTTTAGGATGTTTACTTCTAGTTCTGTGAGGCATGATGATAGAATTTTGATGTGAATTTCATTGAGTTTGTAAATTGCTTTGGCAATATGGTCATTTTCACAATATTGATTCTACCTCATATGGTTTGGCTGTGTCCCCACTCAAATCTCATCATGAATTCCCATGTGCTGTGAGAGGGACCTGATGGGAGGAAATTGAATCATGCAGGCAGGTCTTTCTTGTACTGTTCTCTTAATACTGAATAAGTTTCACAAGATCTAATGGTTTTGAAAAATGGGAATCTCTCTGCACAAGATCTCACTCTTTGCCTGCTGCCATCAATGTAAAATGTGACTTGCTCCTCCTTGCCTTCCACCATGATTGTGAGGCTTCTCCAGCCATGTGGAACTGTAAGTCCAATTAAACTTTTTTCTTTTGAAAATTGCCCAGTCTTGAGTATGTTTTTATCAGCAGTATGAAAACAGACTGATATACTACCCATCCATGAGCATAGGATGTGTTTCCATTTGTTTGTGTCATCTATGATTTCTTTTAGCAATGTTTTGTAGTTTTTCTTGTAGTGGTCCTTCACCTCCTTGGTTATGTATATTCCTAAGTATTTTATTTTTTTTCCAGCTATTTTAAAAGGGGTGAAGTTCTTGATTTAATTCTCAGCTTGGTCACTGTTGGTGTATAGTAGTGCTACTGACTTGCATACATTGATTTTGTATCCTGTAACGTTGCTGAATTTATTTATCAGTTCTAGGAGCTTTCTGGATGAGTCTTTAGGGTTTTCTATTTATATAATCATATTATCAGCGAGCAGTGACAGTTTGGCTTCCTCTTCACAGATTTGGATGCCCTTGATTTCTTTCTCTTGTCTGATTGCTCCGACTGTGACTTCCAGTAGTATGCTGAATAGAAGTGGTGAAAGTTTTCATCCTTTTCTTGTTCCAGTTCTCAGGGGGAATGCTTTCAAGTTTTTTCCTGTTCACTCTAATATTGGCTGTGGGTTTGTCATATATGTCTTTTATTACCTTAAGGTATATCCCTTCTATGCCAGTTTTTCTGAGGGCTTTAGTCATAAAGGACTGCTGGAGTTTATCAAAAGGTTTTCTGTATCTATTGAGATAATCATGTAAGTTTTGTTTTTAATTCTGTTAATGCGATGTATCACATTTATTGACTTGTGTATGTTAAGCCATCCCTGCATCACTGGCATGAAACCAACATGATCATGGTGAATTACCTTTTTTATATGCTGTTGGATTTGGTTGGCTAGTATTTTGTTGAGGATTTTTGCATCAATGTTCATCAGAAATATTGATCTGTAGTTTTCTTTTTGTGTCCTTTTTTGGTTTTGGTATTAGGGTGATACTGGCTTCACAGAATGATTTAGGGAGAATCCCCTCTTTATTTTTGGAATAGTTTTAATATAATTAATATCAATTCTTCTTTGAAAGTCTGATAGAATTTAGCTGTGAATCCACCTGGTCCTGGATTTTTTTTGTTGATATTTTCTTTTATTACCATTTCACGCTTGCTGCTTGTTATTGGTCTGTTTAGAGTTTCAATTTATTCCTGGTTTAATCTAGGAAAATTGTATATTTCCAGGAATTTATCCATCTTCTCTAGGTTTTCTAGTTTGTGTATGTAAAGGTATTCATAGTAGCCTTGAATGATCTTTTGTATTTCTGTGGCATTAGTTGTAATATCTCCTATTTCATGTCTAACTGAGATTATTTGGATCTTCTCTCTTCTTTTCTTGGTTAATTTCACTAATGAAATTTCAATTTTGTTTATCTTTTCAAAGAACCAGCTTTTCATTTATCTTTCATAGTTTTTTTGGGTTTTTTTATTTTAATTTCATTTAATTCTGCTCTGATCTGTGTTATTCCTTTTCTTCAGCTGGATTTGGGTGTGGTTTGTTCTTGTTTCTCTAGTTCTTTGAGGTGTGACTTTAGATTGCTATTTGTGCTCTTTCAGACTTTTTGATGCAGGCACTTAATGGTATGAACTTTCCTCTGAGTATCGCTTTTGCTGTATCCCAGAGGTTTTGATAGGTTGTGTCACTATTATCATTCAGTTCAAAGAATTTTTTAATTTCCATCTTGATTTCATTGTTGACCCAACGATCATTCAGAAGCAGACTATTTAATTTTCATGTATTTGTGTGGCTTTGAGGGTGTACTAGTCAATTTTCACACTGCTGATAAAGACATACCCAAGACTGGGCAATTTACAAAAGAAAGAGGTTAAATTGACTCACAGTTCCACGTTACCGTTCACTTATTTGAAGGAATAGACAAATACATTATTATAGTTGAAGATTTTAACACTCTCCAATCAATGCTGTCATATCAAGCATAAAGAAAATCAGTAAAGCTATAGTAGAACTAAACAACAACACCAATCCACTAGAACTAATCAACATTTATAGAATATAAGATCCAATAATTTAAAAGTACATATTCTTCTCAAGAACACATGTACAATTCACCAAGATGTTAATAGATCATATTCTGATACATAAACAAAACTTTCAGAATTTTAAAAAAAGAAAGAAATCATATAAAGTGTGCTTGCAGAGCACAATAGAATTAAACTAGAAACCAATAACAGAAAAATAGCTACAATTACAAACTAGTATTATTTACATTACCGCGAACATGTAAATTCTTAGGTAATAATTCACAAAATAATGTATAATAGCTGTATGAAGAAAAATGCAAAATTCTGATAAAAGAAAGAAAACATCTCAATAAATAAATATATATTACATGTTCATGGATACCAAAGTGAGTATCAAAATGTCAGTTTTTTTCCAACTTGATTATAGATTGAACACAATTCTATCCAAAATCCTAGCATGTTATTTTTTGCATACTGACAAACTGATTCTAAAGGTTTTATGGCTGGGTGCAGTAGCTGATGTCTGTAATCCCAGTACTTTGGAAGGCCTATATTGGTGGATTGCTTGAAGCCAGGAGTTGGAGACCAGCCTGAGCAACAAAGCAAGACCCCATCTCTACAAAAACAAAAACCAAAACAATTGAAAAGATTAGCTAGTGGTGGGACTGTGAGCCTATAATCCCAAATACTCAAGAGGCTGAGACAATAGAATTGCTTCATCACCCAGGAGTTCAAGCCATTCAATATATATGTATACATATACATCTGTATTTTGTACATATTATGGGTATAAAGCAAATTAAATATTTTATATTATTATTTTTTCTATAAAACAAGTAAAATTCTGAAAGATGTGGGTTTATTTTCTAAATTATTTTTACTACAAAGATTTATCATTCACTACAACAAACTATAGCTTATGTACTACTTTGCATTAATATACAAATTTTATCTTTTAAAATCAGGTAGTATGGCACTTAATGTGCTGTATACATTACTTTGCCAGTGGTTTTGTTGAGGGTTTTTGCATCTGTATTTATCAGTGATACTGGTCTGCAATTTTCTTTTGTTGTGGTGTCCTTGACTGGCTTTGGTATCAGGGTAATGTAATCATGTTAATTATGTTTGAAATGTGAAAAACAAACAAAATATTTAGCCCATAATATCAATAGCACTAAATTGAGAAAATCTTATTTAAAGAAAAGGATAGAGTAGTTGAAAAGAAAAATGGCAGCAGATAGGAGGCAGAAAAAACTTGAAGCTCCCACTCAGACAGAAAAACATGTGGAGACTCCTATCATGAACTTTTGCTCTAAGAACTATCAAGGGAACATACCAGGAAAACAAAAAAAAAAAATTCAACTATAATAATGTATTTGTCTATTCCTTCCAGCAGTTCTATTAGTTTTTGTCTCACCTATTTTGACACTCTGTTCTTAGATATGTGCACATTAGGATTGCTACTCTTTTTGGAGAACTCATTCCTTTATCATTAAGTAATGCCTCTCTTTACACCTGGTAATTACCTTGCTCATAAGAGCTCTTTGACTAAAATTAATGTAGCTCTTTTGCTATTTTTGGATTAATGTTTGCATAGTATATCATTCTGATTTATTTACTTTTAAACTATCAATGATTTTATGTTTAAAGTGGGTACCTGGTAGACAAAATACATCTAGGTATTGTTTTGTTGTTTGTTTTTATTTTTGTTTTTGAATCAGAAATATTCTTTCAGTCTCTGCCTTTTTATCAGTTGATGTGGATGAAAATAATCTAAACTCTTATAATTTTAATGCTTTTAGGCCTGAAAAGACCTGAGTATCTACAATGTGACCTTCATAAGTGATTTTTAGCCCTTCCTTTTCTTCCTTTTTGTAAGGCAGGAAGACTAGATGGTGCTGAATAGTCTAATTGTTCTATCTAATTGATATTGTTATTACCAAATGGCTACTTTTTTTCTTTCTATGCCTGGAGCAAGGGGGAATGTTTCTTTATCTTCCTCTTTAAGATGCCAATGTGGTTTTGGAGGCAAAACCCATAGAAGTGGGGTGTTCCCTTAAGCCCTAAGTGTTTTTTCACTGGCAAGCTAATTCACACTCAGCCTCTGGTAATTGATTAAAATTACCTTTTAAATGCTCTTACTAATATACGGCTAAAGAGGAGTTGGGTGAACTACCTCAGGTTTGACTGTATTTGTTTTCCTCTCCAAATTTCAGGGAGGCAGTTTGGGCTGTAATGGTATTTCTCTGATAATGCTAAAAAAGGACATAGATTATCAGTTTATTCACTTTTATTTATTTATTTATTTGTTTATTTTTGAGATGGAGTCTTACACTGTGGCCCAGCATGGAGGGCAGTGGTGCCATCTCAGCTCACTGCAACCTCTGTCTCCTGGGTTCAAGTAATTCTTTCACCTCAGCCTCCTGGGTAGCTAGGATTACAGGTGTGTGCCACCACACCCAACTAATTCTTGTATTTTTAGTAGAGTCGAGGTTCCACCATGTTGGCAAGACTGGTCTTGAACTCCTAACCTCAACTGATCCACCTGCCTTGGCCTCCCAAAGGGCGGAAATTACAGGAATGAGCCACTGTGCCTGGCCCACTTTTTATCTTATATGACAGGAATGATAACTTCCAAGATGTTTGCACACAGGAGCTAAAACTGGAAGTGTGTGTGTATGTTTTAATGAGATTAAGAGGAAGTGCCAGCTGTGCTTCCTGGGTCAAGTAGGGGCTCAGAAAGCTGTCAAACTCACTCATTTCCTGCATCAGGACTTCCTTCTGTCCTGGATGAATAATATTGAAGATATATGTTTAAATATTCCTAACACCAGGATCTGTGCATGTGTTTTCTTCCCCAAGAAAGCTATAAACAACGAAAATTTTGCTGTAAGTTTCCCTGTGTCCTCTTTTCCTCTCCCTCTTCCCCCTCCCCCAAAACTAAAATAAAAAGAATGTTAATTGCCAGTGTTTCTGTGACCAGCAGACCTTATCTATCTTTCCAATTCCAATTACTTGTGAACATACTTTGTGAAGTCCTATAAGATCCTGTCCCTTTTGCCATGCCACTGCAATGTCATGAAGTAAATAAAACCTAAATCGTAATTCTGCTTTTCCTCAAGATCTAAGACACGTTACAAATAGTTAATTGCCTTTGTTTCTCGCTCTGGTAAAATCTTCCCACTGCACATATTTCCCGCCTTAAAGAGCTTAAAAGGCAATCCTATAATGTAACTCTGGCTACCCATTTGGGACCCCTTCTATATTGCAGAAGCTTTGTACTTTCACTCTGCTTAATAAAGCCTACAGCTTTTTGTCTCTCTCGGTCCCTGTCTCTATCACTCGCCACAGTCAGCCGCCACACCAATTCTTTGGCGTGGCTAGGCAAGAACCTTAGGTGTTACAAGACGACTTATTTAAAAGATTATTTATTTTTAACAGAGTTGGCCATAATTTGATTTTCTGTGTAAGATATAGAACATTATTTGGTAACACCAGTATTCAATCATGTATATAGCATTACCTAATGTCAATAGTGTTTCAGTATACTGAATTTAGAATCAGATGAGCATAGGTTTAAGTACTGCCCTTACCATATATATTTAGGTTTGATCTTACTACTTATCTGAGTCACAATGCCCTTATGTAAACTCAGAAAATAATAACCTTTACTTAATAAGATGCTTACTATTTAAAAAGCAACTGAACAGCTCTTTATTGGATCTTTTTTTTTTTTTCCAGAAATTGTAATTAAAATCCTGACAGATTAAGCAGCCCAGGATTATTACATCTAATAAAAGTTAGAGTGACAAGCCACCTCTCCTGCTTCATAGCACTGTGCTTCATATTTCATCTCATATTAGTATTTGTACCCAAACCTCTATTTATTGAAATACTTCAACTACTCCTTGTTTTCCTTTTTTTTTTTCTTATTTCTTCTAAAACAAACACACAAACAAAATACAATGGGATAAATGTGCAGAACATGCAGGTTTGTTACGTAGGTATACATGTGCTATGGTGGTTTGCTGCACTTATTGACCTGTCTTCTAAGTTTCCTCCCATCACTCCCCACACCCAACAGGCCGTGGTTTGTGTTGTTCCCCTCTCTGTGTCCATGTGTTCTGAAAGTTCAACTCCCATTCATGAGTGAGAACATGTAATGTTTGGTTTTCTGTTCCTTTCTTAGTTTGCTGAGTATAATGGCTTCCAACTTCATCCATGTTCCTGTAAAGGACATGAACTTATTCCTTTTTGTGGCTGCATAGTATTCCATGGCATATATGTACCACATTTTTTTATCCACTCTATCATTGATGGACATTTAGGTGGTTCCATGTCTTTGCTATTGTAAATAGTGCTGCGATAAACATGTGTGCATGCATCCTTATAGTAAAAAATTTCTTTGGGTATATACTCAGTAATGGGATTGCTGGGTCAAATGGTATTTCTGATTCTAGATCCTTGAGGAATCACCATACTGTCTTCCACAATAGTTGAACTAATTTACATTCCCACCAACAGTGTAAAAGCATTCCTATTTCTCCACAGCCTTACCAGCATCTGTTGTTGCCTGACTTATTAATAATCACCATTCTGACTGGCATGAGATGGTATCTCATTGTGGTTTTGATTTGCATTTCTCTGATGATCAGCATTGTTGAACTTTTTTTTCATATGTTTGTTGGCTGAATAAATGTCTTCTTTTGAGAAGTGTCTGTTCATATTATTTGCCTACTTTTTGAAGGGGTTGTTGGTTTTTTTCTTGTAAGTATGTGCTAGTTCCTTGTAAATTCTGAATATTAGACCTTTTGTCAGGTGGGTAGATAGCAAAAATTTTCTCCCATTTTGTAGGTTTGCTCTTCACACTGATGATAGTTTCTTCTGCTGTGCAGAAGCTCTTTAGTTTAATTAGATCCCATTTGTCAATTTTGGCTTTTGTTGCAATTGCTTTTGGTGTTTTAGTCATGAAATCTTTGCCCATGCCTATGTCACTTACAAAGCTTAATTTAGCTGGATATGAAATTCTGGGTTGAAAATTCTTTTCTTTAATAATGTTGAATATTGGTCCCCAATCTCTTCTGGCTTGTAGAGTTTCTGCTGAGAGGTCTACTGTTAGTCTGATGGGCTTCCCTTTGCAGGTGACCTGGCCTTTCTTTCTGCATGCCCTTAACAGTTTATTTGTTTGTTTGTTTGTTTGTGTGTTTGTTTCATTTCAACCTTGGAGAATCTGATGATTATTTGTCTTGCCTCTTATCTTCTTGTGGAGTATCTTAATGGTGTTCTCTGTATTTCCTGAATTTGCATGTTGTCCTGTCTTGCTACGTTGGGGAAGTTTTCGTGGATAATATTCTGATGTGTGTTTTCCAGCTTATTTCCATTCTCCCTGTCTCCTGGTACTCCAATCAATGGTAGGTTTGGTATATTTTTTTTTTTTGAGATGGAGTCTCGCTCTGTCGCCCAGGCTGGAGTGCAGTGGCGTGATCTCAGCTTACTGCAAGCTCCGCCTCCCGGGTTCATGCCATTCTCCTGCCTCAGCCTCTCCGAGTAGCTGGGACTACAGGCGTCCACCACCACGCCTGGCTAATTTTTTGTATTTTTAGTAGAGACGAGGTTTCACCGTGGTCTCGATCTCCTGACCTCGTGATCCACCCGCCTCGGCCTCCCAAAGTGCTGGGATTACAAGCGTGAGCCACCGTGCCCGGCCAGGTTTGGTATTTTTTTGAAGTCTCATATTTCTTGGTGGCTTTGTTCATTCCTTTTCATCCTTTTTTTCTCTATTTTTGTCTGTACGTCCTATGTCAGTAAGGTAGTTTCCAAGCTCTGATATCCTTTGCTCCACGAAGTTCTTGTGCTACGTATTTCAGCTCCATCAGGTCATTATGTTCCTCTCTAAACTGGTTATTTCTGTTAGCAATTCCCGTAACCTTTTATTAAGGTTCTTAGCTTCTTTGCATTGGATTAGAACATGGTCCTTTAGCTCATTGTTTTTTATTACCCATCTTCTGAAGCCTAGTTCTGCGAATTTGTTCATCTGATCCTCTGTCCAGTTTTGCACCCTTCATGGAGAGACGATGTGATCATTTAGAGGAGAGGAGGCACTCTGGTCTTTTGGGTTTTCAGCATTTTCTCATTGATTCTTTTTCATCTTTTTGAGATTGTCTGGTTTCAGTGTTTGAGGCTACTGACTCTTAGATGGGGTTTTTGTGGTGGCCTTTTTGTTGTTGATGTCATTGTTGTAACTTTCTGCTTGTTTGTTTTCTGTCAGTAGTCAGGTCCCTCTTCTGTAGGGCTGCTGCAGTTTGTTGGGGATTCACTTCAGGCCCTATTCATCTGATTTGCTCCCATGCCTGGGGATGTCATTCAGGAAGGCTGGATAACAGCAAAGATGGGTGCCTGCTGCTTCTTCTGGGACCTCTGACCTTGAGAGGCACCAACCTGATGCCAGTAGGATTGCTCCTATATAGGTTGTCTCACAACCCCCATTGGAGGGTCTCACCCAGTTGGGTGGCATGGGGAACAGGACCCATTTAATGAAGCACTTTCTCCCTCAGTGGAGGGAGTGTGCTTCATTGGGGGAAAACCCACTCACCTGGGCTGCCCAGATTCCTCAAAACTACCAGGAATAGAGGCTAAGTCTGCTGGTCTGCAGAGACTGCATCCATCCCTCCAGCTAGGGGCTCAGGCCCAGGGAGATCTGATTTCCGTCCCTGAGCCTTTTGGAATTCCTGCAGGGAAGCTCCATCCACTGAGGAAAGATGGATCAGGGTTACACCTGAAGAGGCACTCTGGCCGCAGACTGCCACAGGTGCTGTGTTGGACTGTGGGGACAAGTCTTGGGACCAAGCTGTCTAGCCTCCCTGGCTCCAGGGGGGAAAAAGTGCAGCCCGAAGCTATAGAAATGGGTGCTGCCTTTCCCCCACCCAGGGACTTTAGTGTGTTAGGCAGCTGTGAGTCCCTGTGCTGGCTCCTGCCCCTCCTCTAAGGAGTTCAAATGGCTTAGACAGGAAGCAGCCACAGCCAGTGCTGGTTGCCCCTCCCCCAGGGATTTGGTAGGCTTAAGCAGATTACAGCTGAGGCTGTTAAGATTCTGGCTGTTCCAGGGTTGGGACGCTAGACCCTGGTGGCATGGGTTCACTAGTGGGATCTTCCAATCCATGGGTTGCACAGTTAAGTGGAAAAAGCACAGTTTCTCTGGCTGCGTAGCATGCTCACTCACCAACTCCCTTGGCTGGGGGCAGGGCCCTGCCCCTAGTGGCTCTCAGGTGGGCCACCACACCACACTGTTCTTTCTTCTCTCCGTGGGTCACACCAGCTTTCTAGTCAATTTTGATGTGACAACCTGGATATCTTGGTTGCCGGTGAAGGATTCACATGCTTATTATGATTTTTTACTATGGGAGCCTCCACATGGTGCTGCTTCTAGTCAGCCATCTTGGCCCCGCCTATCCTTGTTTTTCTTTTAATCACCTTTCCACCTGCTCAGTATTCTCTCTCTTCATTTTTTACTCTCCTTAAATTTGGATGAAACACTACATTGAGGATTATAGGTTCTAGAATTCTGAATGGCTACCAAGAAGTTAAATGATTAAAACTAAAGTTGCAAGACAAAACTTGATCAATGAAAAATGGGACAAGGTAACAGACATAAACTATCTTTTTTTTCTTCTGTAAAGTACTCTGAGTTTCCATTCTTGTATCTTTTTTGAGACATACCATATGCTGTGCGCAAAGTGCTGTTGAATAAGTCATTGTGTCTTCTTCTTGCTTAGGATGTAATGCATCACGTCAGATATTTTATTGCCTCAGTTCAACTTTTCCTTCAATCTCATTGTCTTAAAATTATAATCCCAAAGTATTAGAATATTAGTTATATTATTACTCTTATTTTTGGAGGACTTAGAATCAGATAATTGGTGGTGAAACAGTTTTAAAAAATAGAACCTCCAGTTGAGTTTTCATAGATACATTTCTTATCTATCTGCAAGTGATACAGACCAAATAGCTACTGGTAAATTGGATGATGGTTACTCCCACATTTAGTAGTATTAAAATTACTTAAATTTTCATCAAGTGGCCAAGATATTTAAGTATGCATTCTATATTCTTAGCAATACTAACTCCCCCTCAAATCTCATTTCTGTCTTTTGGAAAGTTACTTCCACCAATTGAGATTGAAGGAGACAACTTAGTCCTAGTTTACAAATTGGTAGGCAGAGTATTTTGGCTCAATCTGAAAGTGGTCTGTTGCCAAGTAACAGTCTCCCTCAGGAATGGTCCTAGAGAAGAGTGGTGAAAGGAAGTTTTCCCAGTAGTCAGACCTATGATCAGTATAATTCATAATCTACTTTGTATATAAAAAAAGTGTACTGGTAATAATCTACAGTGACTTGAAAAAAATAATAAGTGACTCGGAAAGTGGGTCACAAGCCTGCATAAAGCAATTCATAGAAAATTGATAAGGAAGTCTGACAAAAATATAAGTGGCTGGATTTCTGGAAATTAGTTCAGAGCATTTAGATATTTTTGTGTTGTCTGTCTGTTTAGTACTCTAAGGGGCAAAGCTTATGTTGGATGCCAGAAAATCTTCTCCTCTGATATAGGGCTTATACGATCAGCCCACAAACAAAAGTGGGCAATGTTTGAGCTCAACAACCCAGGCTTTTCCTCAGTACGGCTTTCTCTCTACTTCCATCACTGACTACTAACTTGTCAGCAGCATAGACTAGGGTTGACACACTTTCGTGGGAAGACTAGCCAGTAACTTGGCAGTGGATAAATGATATCGGAACCCCTTTAACTTTTGATTGGGCAGTAGTACTTTGTTATCACACCAGGTATATACTCTGAATGTATACCAGGTATACACTCTGAATAAGCTTGCATTTACTGATCATAATGTCTCTACCAGTACAATGATCTGTGAGCTTACAGGATGCATTATTTTATGACATCATTTCATAGAGCATTGGCTTGAAGCAGTGGGTTGATCTTACAGTAAAGAAGAGGCACCAAGATGTTCAGGTCATAGAACACATTGATTTTACCATGTACCCCATCAACTAGAAGCAATTGACTAACTTGTTATTTAAGGCCTTATTTAAAGTAACTTCATCTCGGCGGGGCGCGGTGGCTCACGCCTGTAATCCCAGCACTCTGGGAGGCCGAGGCAGGCGGATCACGAGGTCAGGAGATCGAGACTATCCTGGCTAACGGTGAAACCCCGTCTCTACTAAAAATACAAAAAATTAGCGGGCGTGATGGCTGGCGCCTGTAGTCCCAGCTACGCGGGAGGCTGAGGCAGGAGAATGGCGTGAACCCTGGAGGCGGAGCTTGCAGTGAGCCGAGATTGCACCACTGCACTCCAGCCTGGGTGACAGAGCGAGACTCCATCTCAAAAAAAAAAAAAAAAGTAATTTCATCTCAGGGTGAAGCTAGTGCATGCCCTCCAGGGTTCAGAGCATCTCTTGAATGAACGAATAACTGATTCACAGGACATTGTCTCTATGTCCAAAACATGTGAATCTCAGGGTAAAGTTAGCAATGGCCCTTCCTTTAGTCACTTGCGTTTGTGTTTACTACTTCTTCTAATTTGGACTCTGGCATGTTTGGGGGAACATTTTCTTCAATGGACACAATAAGGCTTTATTTAAACTTGTTTTGTGACTACTAACGGGCTTTTAGTGATACATTTTCTTTGACGAAGAAGTCACAGAGAGTTGTTGGTTAGAATGGCTTAGCCTGATTACCGCAAAGATTTTGGGGTGCAATAACACGTTAGGAGCAGTGATGAATATGGAAGCCAGAGGATTTACTGGGCAAAACTCCATACTCAGTAATGTCAAAGGGGGACTACAACACACATAACCAAGCCACATCAGAACAATAGAGTGCTTTACCATCAAGAATGAGAAGAATCCAGAATAAGTTTTAAAGGCAGGAGATAAGGATTGTCTGTAAATGGCTCAGGGTCAGCTCCAGCAGTGGCAACTATAAATTGGTGTACTAAAAAATAATTATTTTATTATTTTTATAACAATAATCAGCTATAATCTTCTGGAAGACTCCTGTATAGTCCTCCAGGTGATTATAGCTAATTACTATTATAAAAAGAATGCTAATTCTACTTGTTTTTTTCTCTTCAAAAATGAGTGAGAGAAACTGTTTTCACAGTGATATTGGAGTCTCAGTATTTTTTTAAATTGAAACAAGATACAGTGGAAGAACACAGTTGGATCCAAATGCTATTAGAAAAGCAAACTATATTCTCTTCTACAGTCTCCTTTGATTACTTGTTTTTTCTTTTGGTCAGTGCTTCATTTTCACTGGGTGACAGCTCCACTTTTGAGCTTGATGAAATAATACATCATCAGAATTAGGAGGTTTCCAGAGTGTCCAGTTAGAGGCTTAATAGATGCAGCCCCCAATTCCTGAGATCCAAATGGCTTTATTAAGTAGTAGCCACTGAGGCAAGTCACGAAATATGACTTGTTAGAATCCTTCCTCATTTTTATTTTAATTCTCACTGCCTTGAATGTGCCTTTCTCAAACAGTGTTAGCAACCTTATTTTCACTTCATGTTCTGCATCAAGCTGAAACAATAAAGATTCACAAGTTAAAAAACAGTTTTTAATGTAATTTATATGAATGCATTTTTTTGTTGTTCTTTTTGTTTTTTATCCTTTTGTTTCGCTATACCTGGCTCTCAGGGTTATGTAAGCACTTTAAGGCAGAGTTTGTCTTGCAATTCTGTGTACTTGATTTTCAGAACGTACTTTTACAGAAAAAAATATCTATAAGCAAACTATTTGGCAGTCATACATATAAAAGATTTTTAATCATACTATGTGTGCATCAGCCACTTGTGCATGAAAAAATAAAACACTTGCATGTATCAAAGAAGAACAAATAATATATACATATCAAAACTTAAATAGGAAAGTGGTTGACTAATAATCACGCTCCTCATTGGTGTAAGTGAAACTAAACAATTATAAATATACTTATATACTCATAATACATTTGCCCTTTCTCAATATGTTATTCAATTTCACTTTCTGAAATATAAAAAATACCTAGTAATATTATACTTAAAATAATAAGCTCAGCAACTTTGTTGTTTAAAACATGTAAACAATAGGTATAATAATATATGTATAAACAAATCTATTTTATGCCTTTTTTCCTGGTGTAGAAAATCTTCAATGAGCTATCATTATCTCTCAAAACCTCTGTTATGTCCTCCTCAATTGTTGCAAAATAATAAAATTATAAAAGTACTAGTTATGGATAGAATTAGGTTTGTTTTTAATTTCAATTATTTTTTACTTTATACTATTTCTGTATTCCTAAACAAGTTAGTTAACCTCCCCAAGTGACTTAGTCACCTGAAGAACAGAGATATTATTAATATTCTCACTGTATGGTTGAGTCAATTCACAGATTTTTTTTTTTTTCAAAATTACTCTCCTTCCCAAAGTTCCTGTGAAACCACGCTGTTGTGACAACGTGTTTATACTAAAACATATATTTTTATTTTTCTAGATTAGCAAATCTACTCTTGGAACAGAGTGCACTTTTGCATAGAATATATTTACTTCATAAAATTACAAAAGAGCATTAAAGGTGTTAAAATATTTAAATTTTTAGAATGTTCTAAATAGAATACTTGTTATTATACAAATATTAAATTATGCTGTATTTTTGAACAAATTAAATTAATGAGCTCTGAAACAAAAATAAGAACAATTTCTGACCTTCAGATCTTCTGCATAAATAACACAAACAGAGAAAAACTGCCTACTTTAGACTTAGGAAATACCTGCATATATGTCATGGTGGTGCTATTTTGTTTGTGTCAACGTAAAGGCTTTAATGGTGAAATGGCTACATGAACATTTGAAGGTAGGTACTTTTCTGTGCAAAATTTTCATTCATATGAAGTCTTTATGCATAATGCTATTTACCTGGCAATTTATTTTACTTAAGACATAATTTATTGTCCCTTTATATGACTACAACCTTGTGATCTGTCAGCATACCTGAAAATACAGACAAGAGCCAGGTTCTATTATTCATTGATGGTTCCCAATAAATGATGTCAAACATTAATTATTTTAGCTAGCTTTGGTCCCTGCTCATAACATGTTCTGTCAATCACGGCATTCACTGTTGATTTCATGTTGTACCTCTTGAAAGCCATTACTACCCAATAGCTTTACCTTTTTACTATAAATAACATATTTGGAACATCTATCCTTTCTATATGGCACTATCAAAACATGACTTAAATATAAAAATATAGTGCCATATAGAAAGTATAGATTATGATAGTAATTTATTTGATATAAGGAAATTTTAAGGTGATATTTTTAATTTTTTTTAATGTTAACAATGCTAAAGCACACTCCAGCCAACAAACAAAATGGAGTACTTGTGGCTAACGGAGGTTCTTAAAACAGAACCAGGTGGTCATGTTTCAGGGAGAGTAGTCACATGTTCTCAAAGATGTTGTCACTGTATGATGAGACCTTCCTTTCTTTTTTTTTGAGACAGAGTCTCACTCTGTCGCCCAGGCTGGAGTGCAGTGGTGCGATCTCATCTCACTGCAAGCTCCGCCTCCCAGGTTCACGCCATTCTCCTGCCTCAGCCTCCCCAGTAGCTGGGACTACAGGCGCCCACCACTACGCCCGGCTAATTTTTTGTATTTTTTAGTAGAGACGGGGTTTCACCATGTTAGCCAGGATGGTCTCGATCTCCTGACCTCATGATCCACCTGCCCCGGCCTCCCAAAGTGCTGGGATTACAGGCGTGAGCCACCGCAGCCAGCCAAGACCTTCCTTTCTATAATGAATCCAAACCAGTTCCTGTTGTGCTTTGAGAAAAAAAAAAAAATCTGATAAGAATTTCTGGTTTTGGGCTTGGGAGCCAACCAATCAGTGCTCACTTGCTCCAGCCAATCAGAACTCAGCTCTATCAACCAATCAGAACTTAGCAGTGTCAGTTTGAATCCTTCATTTGGATAAACAAATCTTATTGGGAACCTGGGGTGGAACTTTTGCTATAAAACCTGAACCCTCTATTTTTTCTCTGAGACAGACCTTCATTTTACACTAAAGACTGCAATTACCTGGTTTTCAAACTGTTTACTGGAATACAATGTATTCCTTCCAAATTCCTTTTAAGAGAATGTTTTGTTCACAATAATATATTGTTTGTTTACCATGATGTTGTTGGTTTACCACAGTGTTTCTTGTGATGATTTCTAACATATCAGTCATTATATTAATTAAGGTAGTTTTTATTCCTAGTTTGCTTAATGCTTTTGCCAGAATTTTCTGGCAAATGTAGAATGTGTACTTATTGAGCATCTCTTTCTTTAAGCAGTGTCGTCATGAATTTAAAATGATGATCATGACTCATACTATTTATTGGAATGGTTGAATACCAATCTACCTTTTTCTAACAAAAGGAAACTGAGGAACAATTATCAAAAACATCTTGTACCCTCATCAGTAATTCTAACACTCACAGTACCTTGTAAATTTAATAAATTTTACTGTTACTTTGGCAGTTCTTTGTTATTTTTTTAAAAAAAATTTTATATGAATTACTTTATTTAAAACACATTAAAACTATATTTGAAACGTAACCAATATTATGGAAAAATATTTTCATAGTTTATATCTGATGAAGCTTTAATATTCAGAATATCTATAACTTCCACAACTTAAGAAAAATATAACCCATTTAAAAAAAAAGCAAATGAATTTCTTTAAAACTGTATTAAAATAGGTAATTTGCATATAAAAAAGATATTTAACATAATTAGCCATCAGAGTAATGCAAACTAAAGTCACAATGAGATATTACATCACATGTACTAGAATGTTGGCAATAATAATAATAATGGAAATTAATAATTGTAGGCAAAAATATGAAGAGACCAGAACCCTTGTTCATTGCTGGTAGGAATGTAAAATGGTGTAGCCAGTATAGAAAACAGTTTGGAAATTACTCAAAAAATTAAGCGTGGAATTACCATATGATCTAGAAATTTCAATTCTAGTTATATACCTCCTAAAATTAAAAAAAAGGGGGTTTAAGCAGACTCTTATACATAAATGTTTATTGTGAAATTATTCAAAATATACAAAAGGTGAAAAGGCACACATGTCCATCAACAGATTAATGACTAAATAAAATGTAGTATTCATACACACTGGACAATTATTTAGCCAAAAAAAGTTAAAGTTTTCATGCATAGTATAATATAGATGGACTTCTAAGACAATATTTGTAGTAAAATCAGCCACACCAAAAGGACAAATAGGGCACAAAATATCTAGAAGAGGCAAATCCATAAAGACAAAAAGTAGATTAAAGATTTCTAGGGTCAAAAGAAAGGATACTGGAAAGTTATTGTTTAAGAGGTGCCTGGTTTCTGGAAACATTTGGAAATAGTTATATATATATCCACAATATATATAGTAGTGTGTGTGTGTGTACACGTATATATACGGCCACAATAAAAAATCTATATGCAAAACACATGTGCCAATTAATGGTGATTTGTGTTTACTGATTCTAAATGCTTACACGTTAGAGGAACTGGAGGAAGTCAATTTGAATCTAATAAGTAATGCATCAAATAATTTCATTTGGGAAGACAATGGTTAAAAAACATCATTTAATGCTGGAAATGTGACAGAATATTCACAGTTGCTATATTTTTGTTACATTTTAAACCAATTTTAAAATTCCATTTTTGTTGTTTCAAATGTAGATACGAAAATAATAGTGGATAAAGTTGAATAATTAAAAATCAATTTTTGGCTTCTAGTCTTGACTTTGCATTAATTGTGAGATCGTCTTTAAGTTATTAAAGTGCTTGCAACCTCTTTTTTTCATATCTGTAAAATGAGAGCTTTCTAAAAGCTTATCTTTTAGAAGCTTATCTTTTTGGGGATCCATAACCTCAAATATGATTATATGAATAGAATTCTTATGTTTATCTTGACAAGTTGATATAAAAGTTATTAAAAATGTGAACTATTATCTAGAAAAAAATGGTTACACCAGAAATCATTTTTGATTGTTTTAATAGTGCGAGTTTCCTGCTTTATTAGAATGTTTGAGTAAAAATATTTAACCACTGAATAAGCAAAACACAGGAAAATTAGCATGTGTGATATATAATCCCCAAAGTGTACAGTTTTAGTCACATTGTGAATCAAAATTTCTTGACATGTCTTAAGAATGTAAAAATAATAATAATAAGGGAAGCTCTATCTTTTTTCAGCCCATAAATAAAACCAGAACTATCAGATTTTTTGGATGGCTGGTTGGCTATAAATTGGTTCAGTGGCCTTCACAAAAAGGTTGACTTCCTTTCTCAGAATCTCGGATACTCAGAAAAACTTCTATAATTATGGCAAGAAGTATTATTCTTCTTTATAAGAACAGTCAACTTATATTTATTTCTTAATATTGAATTAAATACTAAGAAAATTCTATATATTGAAGGGGTTCAAATAAATTCATACAAAATTTATAAATAGCATTTACAAAATCAGAGAATAAGTAAGAAATTTAATCTACCTTGACATTAAAAAGTATAATTGTCATAGAAGTTCTTTTATGTATCAGTTAAGTATCAAGAGATTTTGTAGTGCTATGTTTTAGCATATAAATTTGTATAGACCATGCTCAAGTATTTTCTTAATAATACTGTTTCACATTATATGATTTCCAGTTAAACTATCCTATTTACTATCATATATATATTATCACAATATTTAAAATTGGTTTGGATGAGACTTATTAGAGATTGTATAGGTAGGTAATTATTCTGCATAGTCAGTAATAAATAAAATCTAAAATGTGAGGCTAAATCTTTATTTCAATTACCCTTTAAATAAACACATGTATTTGATATTTAGTTTTCGGGCTTTCTGATCCAGATTTTCTGCCTCATTTTCTCTATTGTATCACTCTAGTTATAATCCTTTGCACTATCATAGATAGTGGTCACAACCTGCTGTGAGAAGCTTTCTTTACTCATAGGTTTTCATTATAGAGGTGAGAGTTAATGGCAGCAGACAGGACTCCCTGCAACAATCTGGGTCACTTACATTTTCCAGATCAGTGACTTCTCTACTCAGAATAGTCTTAAATTACAGCCATGAATACACACACACACGGGCACACACACTCTAACCTTTCACCTTGTTCAAGGGTTAGTCTAAAAAATATGCTATGCCTAAATGGAAGATTTAAAAAAAAAAAAAGAAAACAAGTAATAGGATGGAGAGAAGAAATAAACATTATGATTACTATTTCTATGCTATATTTTCTAAGATTTTGTTCTTATTTCAGCAGTATCACTTATTACCAAAATGTTTCATGATAAATGGTAATTCTATGGCAATTTGTTAGCTTTAAAATGTTTTAATTCATAATCCAAAGTCTATTTTTATAACCATCATAGAGAAAGAAACTACTTCAAGCATGCGCATTAGATTGGTAGCAAAACTTACATATATCAAAACTCTGCTATCACTTACCATGCCAGAAGTGAATGTAATGGCACACTAAACTTTATTTTATTATCTTATATTTTAATATACCTAATAATTAAAGCAATTTGTTATTTTCACGTTATTCTGTGAGTATAAGCCAATGTTCACCTCGGATAAGTAAATATTACATGTGAATAATAACTACAAGATTATTGTAGGTGTGTAGTATTATTTCTGGGCTCTGTGTTCTGTTTTGTCTATGTCTCTTTTTGTACAAGTACCATGCTGTTTTGGTTTCTGTAGTCTCGTAGTATAGTTTGAAGTCCAGTAACATGATGCCTCCAGTGTTTTTCTTTTTACTTAAGATTACATTGGCTATTCGGGCTTCTTTTTTGGTTCCATATGAATTAATTTTTTTTTCTAATTCTGTGAAGAATACTATTTGTAGTTTGATAGAAATAGCATTGAATCTTTACATTTATTTGGGCAGTATGGCCATTTTAACACTATTTTTCCTATCCATGAGAATGGTATGTTTTTTGATTTGTTTGTGTCATCTTTGATTTAGTGGAGGAGTGGTTTGTAGTTTTCCTTGAGGAACACTACCTTCACTTCCCCTGTTTATCTATATTCCTAGGTATTGTGTGTGTGTGTGTGTGTGTGTGTGTGTGTGTGTGGTGTGTGGCTATTGTGAATGGGATTGCATTTTTAATTTGGCTCTCAGTTTGAGCGTTGTTGGTGTATGGGCATACTACTGATTTTTGTACATTGATTTTGTATTCTGAAATTTTGCTGAAGTTGTTGATCAAATCAAAAAGTTTTTTGGGGCACAGACTATAAGGTTTTCTAGGTATACAATCATATCATCTAGGTATACAATCAATCATATCGCAAAAAGCGATAGGTTGACTTTCTGTCTACTGATTTGAATGCCTTTTATTTCTTTCTATTTACTGATTGCTCTGGCTAGGACTTCTAGTACTATGTTGAATGAGAGTAGGAAGAGAGGGCATTCTTGTCTTGTTGTGGTTGTCAAGGGGAAGGCCCCCAGATTTTGCTTATTTAGTATGATGTTTGCTGAGGGTTTTTCATAGATGACTCTTACTATTTCAAAGTATGTTACTTCAACGTGTAGTTTGTTGAGTGTTTCTAATATGAAGGGATCTTAAATTTTATTGAAAGTCTTTTCTCCATCTATTGAGACGATCATGAGGTTTTTGTTTTTAGTTCTGTTTATGTGTTGAATCACAGTTATTGCTTTGCGTATGTTGAACCAAACTTTATCCAAGGGATAAATCCTACCTGATCACGATGGGTGAGCTTTTGGATGTGTTGCTGGATTCAGTTTGCTAGTATGTTGTTGAGAATTTTTGCATCTATGTTTATCAGGATATTGGCCTGAAATTTCTTTTTTATGTTCTGTCTCTCCCTGGTGTTGGTAACAGGATAACGCCGGTCTTATAGAATGGGTTAGAGAGGAGTTCCTCCTCCTCAAGTTTTTGGAATAGTGTCAGTAGGAGTGATGCTAGCTCTTCTTTATACATCTGGAAGAATTCACTGTGAATCTGTCCAGTCCTGGGCTTTTTCTGGTTTGTAGGCTTTTAATTACTGATTCAATTCCACAACTTGTTTTTGGTTTGTTCAGGGAATCAATTGCTTTCTGTTTCAATATTTGGAGGCTGTATGTTTCTAGAAATTTATACATTTCTTCTAGGTTCTCTAGTTAGTGTGGATAGAGGTGTTCATAGTAGTCTCTGAGTTTCTTTTTTTTTTTTTTGTATTTCTGTGGGGTCAGTAGCAATGTCACCTTTGTCATTTCTGATGGTGTTTATTTGGATCTTCTCTTTTTTTCTTTATTATTTACTCTAGTTAAAGGGCTATCTGATTCATTCTTTCAAAGAAAGACTCGGATTTGCTGATCTTTTGCATGCTTTTTTGTGTCTCAATTTCCTTCAGCTCTAATTTTGGTCATTTCTTATCTTCTACTAGCTTTGGGTTTACTTTTATTTCTCTAGTTTTTCTATGAATGATGTTAGATTGTTAATATGAGATATTCTGATTTTTTGATGTGGGCATTTAGTGCTGTAAACTTCCCTTTTAACACTACATTAGATGTGTCCTAGAGATTCTGGTATGTTGTATCATTGTTCTCATTAGTTTCAAATCATATCTTGATTTCTGCCCTAATTTTATTGTTTACCCAAAGGTCATTCAGGAGTAGTTTGCTTAATTTTCATGTAATTTTATGATTTTGAGTAATTTTGTTAGTATTGACTTATATTTTTATTACTCTGTGGTCTGAGAGTGTACTTGGTGTTAATTTTTTTATTTGATGAATATTGTTTTATGACTGACTGTGTGGTCAATTTTAGAGTATGTGATATATTGCAATAAGAATGTATATTCTGTTGTTTTTGAGTGGAAAGTTGTGTATTGTCTCTTACATCCATTTGGTCAAGTGTTTTGTTCAGGGCCTGAATATCTTTGATGAACAGATATTTTAATGCAGTAGGAAAACAAGATTATCACTCCACATTCTAGCAGAACTATTTTATTCATTTTTTATTCTTTTATTTTTTTATATACAATATACACAGACTAAGGAATACAGTCTCTCTTTAATTGAAGCACTTCTATATACATGGATATTGTAAATAAAGATGTACACTATTTTGCAAGCTAGAAGTTTACATATTAAATACACAGTGTGTATATCTATGTATTATTAACAACTTTACAATCATTTTAACTGAGCATTATTTCATGACTATCAGGTAACTACCATATATATTTAACTTAAATTTATTTTTAACCAGTATTCCCTTTATTGTACATATTCATCTTTTAAATATAATGATCAATAAGCATCAAGTTAAATAAGTATACAGTCTATTTTCACTTTGTGAAATAAATTTCTGTAAGTAAAAATACAAAGCTTTACAATTTCCAATATACATTGTGAAACGGTCTTTCAGAACTTTGTTCTGAATATGTGCTCCCACAAACAGTACATGCAATTTCTGTTTTGCCATGGTCCTTTATGTTGTTTGACAGTCATTTTATTAATATTTTAGAAATTGACAAAACTTGAAAAGTTAAAATTTGTTTAATTTCCATTTGTATTATTTTCATTTGTTGATAAGGATACAGTTTATTTATTTGGTTTTCTTCTTTGTCACCAATGAAGTGTTTGTATACTTTTAAAAATCTTTACTTCTGATTACTATTAATAAATTAAAACAATATTATACTTTTCTCCAACATATGTTGCAAATTTTTGTAATGTGTTCTTTGCTGCAGCTCTATTTAATGGTGCTTTTGATGTAGTAATTATTTATTCTTTATTGATGTGAAAGGCTATCTTTACCATATTTTAAAGTAGTATGTATGCATTTGAATTTTCTATCCCTCTATATTTTAATTTTAGATAAAGCACCTTAATTTTTTAAAAATATCACTTGCTGCCTTATTGAGATTATTTTTCCAGAAAAATTTTAGAATTGTCTTATAGTTAAAAATATTATTAGAACAATGTTTATACCTGTTTTGGATTCATAGAAATATTTGTAAGTAATAGGCGTACCTCAGAGATATTGTGGGTTTCATTCTAGAACACAACAATAAGACCAATATCACAGTAAAGTGAGTCATATTAAGTCATATTAAAACTATTTTGTAGTCTATTTGGTGTGCTATAGCATCATGTCTAAAAAATGTACATATCTTAATTAAAAATATTTTATTTTTAAATAATGGTAATGATCATCAGAGCCTTTGGTAAATTGTATTCTTTTTGATGGTGGAGGGTCTTGCTTTCAAGTTGATGACTGCTGATTTATCAGGATGGTGGTTGCTGAAGGTTAGGGTGGCTGTGGGAACCTCTCAAAATAATAAACAAGTCTGCCACATAAATTGATTCTTTCCTTCACAAAAAGATTTTTCTGTAGCATATAAAGCTGTTTCATAGCATTTTACACACAGATCTTTCAAAATTGGAGTCAGTTCCTTCAAACTCTGCTGCTGCTTTATCAACTAAGGGTATGTAATATTTCAAATCCTTTGTTGTCAGTTCAACAATGTTCATAGCTTTTTCAACAGGAGTTGATTTCATCGAAAGAAATCACTTTCTTTGCTCATTCTTAAGAAGCCAGTCTTCATTTATTATTATGAGATTTCAGTAATTCAGTCACATCTTGAAGCCCTACTTGTAATTCTAGCTATCTTGCTATTTCTACCATATCAAGCAGTTACATTTCTATCTCCTCCCATAAATTATAAATATTCTTAATGGGATCTAGAATAGTGAATCTTTTCCAGAAGATTTTCATTGACTTTCTTTGGATCTACCAGATGAATCAATCTCAATGGCAGCTGTAGCTCTTAAAAATCTATTTCTTAAATAATGAGACTTGAAAGTTGAAATCACTCTGTCATCCATAGGCTGAAGAATGGATGTGATGTTATGCATAAAAACAGCATGAATCTTCTGATACATCTCCATTAGAACTCTTGGGTGACTAGGTTCATTGTTAATAAGCATTACTATTTTGAAATAAATATATATTTTTTTCTGAGCATTAGTTCTCAACAGTGGGCTTAAAATATTCGGTTAACCATACTATAAACAGATGTGCTGTCATCCAGGCTTTACAATTACATTTACAGACTACAAGCAGAGTAAATTTAGCATACTTAAGGGCCCTAGAATGTTTAAATAGTAAGTAAACATTGGCTTCAACTTAAAGTCACCAGATGCATTAACCTTTAAAAGAGGATCAGCTTGTCATTTGAAGCTTTGAATCCAGGCATTGACTTCTCCTCTTTAGCTATGAAGTCCTAGATGACATCTTCTTATATAAGGCTGTTTTGTTCCTATTTGTCTTCAATTAAATTGAAAACCTGCTGTTTAGCATATCCACCTTCATCAATGATCTTAGCTAGATTTTCTGGATAACTAGCTGTGGTTTCTACATTAGCACTTGCTGCTTTACCTTGCACTCAAGTCACAAAAATGACTTCTTTTCTTAAACCTCGTGAACCAGTATCTGCTAGCTTCAAACTTTTCTTCTGCAGCTTCCTCACCTCTCTCAGCCTTTATAGACTTGAAGAGAATAAGGGCCTTGCTTTGGATTTGGTTTCAGTTTAAGGAAATGTTGTGACTGATTTAACTTTCCATCCAAACTGCTAAAACCTTCACCATATCAGCAATAAGGCTGGTTTGCTTCCTTATTATCTGTGTGTTCATTGGAGTAGCTTTTTAAATTTCTTTCAAGAACTTTTCTTTGCTTTCACAACTTAGCTAACTATTTGGCACAAGAGGCCTAGCGTTTAGCTTATCTTAGCTTTCCACATGGCTTCCTCATTAAACTTAATCATTTCTAGCTTTTCATTTAAAGTGAGAGACATGGGACTCTTCCTTTCAGTTGAATACTTAGAGGCTGTTGTAGGATTATTAATTGGTCTAATTTTAATATTGTTATGCTCCAGGGAATAGGGAAGCCTGAGGAAGGAGAGAAATGGGGAAATGGCTGGCAGGTGGAGCAGTCAGAACACACACAACATATATTGACTAACTTTGCCGTCTTACTGGCATGGTTTGAGGTGTACCAAAATAATTACAATAGTAACATCATGATCTCTAATCAGTGGTTACCATAACAAATATAACAACAAGCTTATAATATTTCAAGACTTAAGTGCCATAAAAAGCATGAAGCGAACACGTGATGTCGGAAAAATGGTGCCAATAGATTTGCTGAAGGCAGGGCTGCCACAAATCTTCAATTTGCAAAAAAATGCAATCTCTACAAAGCACAATAAAATGAGGTGTACCTTTAATAGGAATTATTTACACGATTTTTCCATTGAGAGATATTTTATTTTCCTCTATTTAAGCTTTATTTTGAATATATTATATTATAATTATATATTTTTTGAATATATTATAGTTTTCTATTATTCTTTATGTGAGACTTTTTTATTTCTTGGTAAGTTTATTACCATGATATATATTATAATCCTTTTAATATTACTAATGGCATTGGACATATTTTCAAAATCATTATCTTTTACTTAAAACAATGTAATTTTTATTTTTTAATCAATCACATTAATAAAGTAAATTTTTTCACTATCCTAGAAGTTATTATTATTATAGTTTAAAAATTATATCATCTTGAAATTATGTCATCTATTTTCAAAGATTATAGAAGTCTTTTCTATTCAATACCTATTTTAATTGTAACAAAAGGTAAATAATAAAAATGGCACATCATATTATTATAAGAATTTCCATATAGTTCAAACATTTACTAATTAATTCACTAAACTCCTATTCTATATGATTCTGCTATTCAAATACAGATAATCTCCTATAATTGTTTCTAGAATTATTTTTTTCACATTTAGCCTGATACAGAAATTTTTAATGTTACATGTATTTAATATAAACATATTTGAATCCTTTCTTCTAAGTTATTTTATTTATTTGAAAATAAGACATTTAAAAAATTACTATATGTTTAAAAATGTTTTTAGAACAATTTGTTTACAATTATCTGTAAACCATATGTTTTAATTTCAGACTTTAGACAATTTTTATTTGAGAAGTTTGATTCCGCTTTTGCAACTACCAATATTATTGATATCTGTAAGAAAAAGTTGATGTTTGAAAAACAAGCACTTTTTAATATTGCTGTCAATCATATTATGTTGTATTTGGTCATCAAATATATGTTTCATTTATGAAATTACACTAACAGTTGCTTTTAGCTTATTTCTTATAATTAAGCAATTAAACAACTAATCTTTGTGTACAATTCAGAGTTGATAGATTCAATACTTAGTAACATTATTATAAAGAGAAATAGAAATAACTATGAAATTCTACCAGATAATTTCTCTGAATTGTCATTATAAAATCCAATTAGAATTCTGCAAATGAAATGATTTAGCAGCAGAACCAGTTTTAGTATGAAATAGTATATCACTAATTGAAAGTGAATTGGACCATATATTCCAATTACTATCTTTCATACTATAGAGGATATACTGGTGTGTTACAAAGTATAACATTAAAACTTCATTAAATCAGGCTTAAAATCTACTAAAATATAAGTATGTATGCATTTGTCCTAGTCTTACCAACCATTGCAAAATTTTTATATCATTAATCTTCTGTGGAATTCTAAAGCAGGGAAATTTAATAAACTTAGGCATTTCTTAGATATGAACTCATCTTTTTTCCTAAATTAAAATATATTTGCTTCTTTAATTGTAATTAAAAATTATGAATATATGGTTTTTGTATAAAAGAATTTTGTTCAATTATAAAATGTATAAAAATATTGAGATCACTCAATACTAACACATAAACATAATAAAATCATACTATTTTGTGTTGATGTGCATAATTTTAACTTTTATTTAATGTGTGTGTGTGTACACATGTATTTGTGTGTAGCTATGATTAGATGAAAGGCAAAATCAATTTATCAATTGTGCGTGTTGGGTTATAATCTGTTATGCACTCACAGACTTTAATGACTATTAGTAGAGATTGATTTCGTTCTTGATATTTATACTGTTTCGTAACTCATCCATAACCTACATATACATAACTTAGATATTTTTGCTATTTAAGCAATAGCAAGGCAAATGTCCAATATGTACTTTCACATATCTAGTAGATTGTTTCCACAGCAAACATTAATCAAGTGAAATTACTATGTGTATTAGTTTCTTAGAGTTACTGTTACTGCAAACTGGGTGGCTTAAAACAATATAAATTTATTCTCTCACAGTTCTGGGACAAGAAGTCAGAAATTAAGATAATGGCTGGGCCATACTCTCTTTGGGGACTGTAGGAGAGGATACTTCCTTGCCTCTTCCAGATTCTGGTAGTCAAGGCATTCCTTAGATTGTTCCTTGGCTTGGATATCAGTACCATATTCCCAGGATATAAATGATTGGAACAAATCACATCACTGGAGCTACCATAATCCCAAACAGGAAAATATTGGGGCTGTTCATCACTAACCAACAACACTTCTTCAAGAAGATCCTGTCTCCAAAGTGTAGAAAAAAGTCCAAAGTCATAAAGATGACCAAGGTGGATGTTTTCTCTGAAAGAAGAAACTGTTCTTTAGTCCCACCATCTTTATATACACCCGAGAGATACACCTTTAGCCTAAGAAATTTTGGTGGCCCTTTCAAAATCTGATAGTTCAGAACATGAAGAAAGCAAAGGTTTTTGTGATACATTAATTACAGCCTGTGAGGTCTAACAACCTCGGAGGAGAAAGATGAAAGCGGTGTGGGGCGGCATGTCTATATCTACAAGGAAGTAGTTGCGCAGAATGTAAAAAAAAAAAAAATAAAGAGAATACATAGGGCCTTGTGTCTGATGGCTTCTGTGGTTTGTTTGTTTAGAGCAGAAGAGTTCAGTTTAGTCAATTGTGTTACCCTCACTCTCCTGGCATCAGGAGGCAGTAGACAGAGGAAGAAGAAATGATGGGTGGAAAGAGAAGGATGGTTAGGCTCCAATACTCCTCTCCTCTTCCTGGCTAGAAAAAGATGGTGGAGACGAGACCAGCAGCAGCAGCAGCAGCAGCAATTTTTTTCATCAATAAATATACTTCATTACTGAGCCAGCAGAAAAGTGTGCGAAGAGCACCTCGGATGGGAAGGAAGGCAGAGAAGCATGGTGCAAGACCCTCACCACTATTCTCACCCCTTCTGTCTTCTTAAAACTGTGAACGAACTTTTAACATGGCCCTCCTGTCTCCTGGCCTTCTTTGAAGCTGCACTGAAGGGGACACCTGGCAGAGAGACAAGGCTGAGGGGACAGAGGGAAAAAGAGAGGGAGGAAGGGAAAGGGAGAGGGAGAGAGGAAAAGGAAGAGGAAGAGAGGGTGAGGCCTCAAAACCTGCCATTATTATTGTTATGGTTCATCATCTTACAATCTAAAATTTCTACATTGTAACCTCACGTTAGTTTATACTTCTTTAAATGTTAGTAAGAATAAATCTATTTTTGCTTATTTATTGGACTGTTTTTGTGATTTTTTTCTGAACATACAGTGACTTCCTTGTCCTTTGAGTTGTTAATTTTCTATATTGAATTGTTTTCACATTATTAGTAAGTTCCTACCACTTATAATACAAATACTTTCATACCTTTCTATTTTATTAATTTCATTTTTGTATTCATTTTTATTTTACCCTCCTTGAGTTGTAATTTTAACTTATTTTCATCTGTCCATCCCTCTGTATTTTCCTTTATGGTTTCTATATTTAGTGTCATGAAGCTATATCCATATGCCCAAAGTAAATTAAATAGGTAGCTTAATTTTTTCATTCCTCATAATCATATTTTAATGGGACTTTTAATTAATTTAAATTTGATATTACAAACAAAATCCATAACAATTTATCCAATATTTTAGGATATTTTTATTCATTTTAAACTTCATTATATAATAGACACCATATTATGTATGCCTATTATATAATAAAGCATATCTTGTTATTTATTAAACTGCCCATTTGATAGATTATAAGAATATAAGTTGCAAACTGATGTGTATGAGTGATATGTGTTACAACTGAATTATTTCCAAGCATTAACTTTATTTTTGTTTCGGTTCTGCTAAACAGTATACATGACACCATCACTAATATTAATGGAAACACAATACAAATGAAAACATAGTTAATTAATACTTTCGAATGTTAATAATAACAATACATTAAAGCTTAAGTCTCTTTTATTTATAAGACCCTAAATAGGACATTTGCATATATGATCCCATTTGATCATCACTCTATTCCTGTATTTTCTTAGCTCCATTTACAAACGTGTAAATGTTTTCTCAGAACATTACAATAACTCAATTAATGTTACAGACTTGGAACATACAGAAAATGTATTCCATAACCAAAAATTTTAAAGACTGCTCTGTGTTGCTTTTATGGTAGGAGTTAAAATCTTGTTCTCAAAAACAAGAAACAGTTGGGCTGAATTTTATTTATATTATATCACATGTTAGCATAGATAATGCTGCTACTTTTGTTAAATTGGGTAATTATAAAACCACAAAAAATAAACTGAGGAAGTTTATTCAGTGGCATAGAGTAAACCAGCCATAAATTGAACTTGAGTAGGCATTTTATAGTAAGTTAGTATCTCTTTATTAATAGCACATTTATATTTTAATTTTATAGGCTATTTTAAAATATTCAACACTAGAGTTTTCTATAAGGATACTTCATTTTACCAAGTCCTGCCGTTTATGTCTACACTGTTTTCATAATATGTGTCACTAAAAGTAATAACAGAAAAAATATTATACTTGGAAGTTCTAATAATGGCAACAGCTTTCCAATACATATCACAAATGAGTAAAATTTGTCACAAATATTCATAGTACATATGATCCCTCCAGCTAATTTTTAAAAAATATTTTGGAATACTTCCTTTATTAAAATTTAAAATGATAAAATTACTTTAAAAGTTATTGAAATGACAAAAATATTATTTTTAAATTGAATGGCTTTATTATTTTCAGGAGATAGAATATTTTCAAATAAAGTTGTAAGCATATTAACAGCACATTAATCACAGTTATTTGAAAACCTTGGCTACGGTATATATGATTACCAGATGATATTATATATATATTATATATATATATATACAAATATACATACATATATAGTATATATGTACTATATATAATCACACTCATTCACATATGTACATACCTGTATATTTGCAAGGATATTTTTTTGCTTCTGTATTAATTACCTACTGTTTATGCACTAATTAAAAATATTTTTTTATCACCAACAGTTTATTCCTTATAATAGGAAGTTAGACAAAAAAAGTTAGAAAACAATCTTTATTCTTAGGTCTCATTTATATGTAGGTCTTAACAGAACATAGGAGAGATTTAAGGTAACTTTAAAAGCATTTAACACTTCTCTCCTTTTCTGAAGTCAAATATGGGGGTTAATCATGAGAGAAACGGTAAGGAGAGAGGAGGAAGGGGAGGGTTAGGAAGCTATATTACTTTGTTTTAAATATTTAGATGATACATCTAGTAATGTCAATCTATTTTGAATACTAATTTTGGAAACTGAATTTTTTTTCTATGGTCTAAAACTAATTTGTACTTTTATCTGTTAATACAGGATACTAGGTAAAACACAAATTAAAAATTAATATATTTTGTTCCAAAGAAATTTATCTAATAAATTATAAAAACAATGCAGTTTTAAATAGGGCAAATAAGTTCAAGAGATAACATTTAATATATATATTCTGCTACTGGTGAAATGACTTCTTTAAAGTTTTGATTTCTGGTTATTGAGCCTCTTTCTGTTTTAACATGTTGTGACTATGATTGTCTATCAGTTGTCTCCTAATATCTGTTTACCTAATCTTCTATAGTAAAAGAAACCTTAAATGTATCCACTGGGCTCCAGTCTAGCCAGAAGAATCATTTCCCAACTTCTGCATTGGCGTGTGGCCATATCACTAACAACTGGTCAAGAGATATAAAAGAAAGCACTATGTGCAACTTCTGGAAAGAGTCCCTAAAGAACAGGGGATGACCTTTCCCTGCTCCTTCTTCCTTTTTAGGTGGGTAACATTAAAGTAAATATTGGCAAATGCAACATGACAGAAACTTGGGTAATGGATGATCTCATGTCTCAACACCAAGGATTGCTCTAAAATGTGTGTGAGAGAGAAATAAACTTCTCTTTTCATTGAACAACTGTTATTTTGGGCTTTATGTTACAAGCAGCTGCACAAAAGTATAACTAACAAAGTTATATTTTCATCACCATTTAATCCTAATTGTGTGTATGTGTGTGAACACATATTTCCATTAGTCTTTATTATTTTACTCTTTATATATATATAGAACACATTTCCTAAGTACATTGTTATAGTATATCAGAAATATTATTGATCCCTACCAAATTACTCATATATGAAAACTGAAAACATGTATATGTATACATATATATACATACATATATATATACATATATACATATACATGTTTTCAGTTTTCATATATGAGTAATTTGGTAGGGATCAATAATATTTCTGATATACTACAACAATGTACTTAGGAAATGTTTTCTATATTATGTTAATTTGATATTTGTTAAAAAATTTTATGGCCTAGTTGTTCAATGTTTGTAATTACTCCATGTGTGTTTGAAAATATATATTACATGATTATTTTAGATAGGCATATATATATATATATAAATCTCAATTTGATGAATAGTCATGTTATTCACATGTTCTGTATTCTAGTTAAAAATGAAAAATGTCTCTTTTTCTCTTTTTTTTCTTTTTTTGAGACAGGGTCTTACTCTGTCACCCAGGCTGGGATGCAGTGTTGCAATCTTGGCTCACTGCGACCTCCTGCCTACCATGCTCAAGACATTTTCCCACCTGCCTCAGCCTCCCATGTAGCTGGCACTACAGGTGGGTACCATCAAGCCCAGCTAATTCTTTTGTATTTTTGGTAGAGACAGGGTTTCATCTTGTTGCCAAGGCTCTTATTGAACTCCTAAGCTCAGGTGATCCACCCACCTTGACCTCCCAAAGTGTTGGGATTACAGGCGTGAGCCACCGCACTTGTAAAAAAAACTCTTGTTAATGTGGAAATATCTCTAAAAATTGCTTGGGGATTTCCCATTGCTTGGGGATTTTTAATTTTTTTCTTATTGTTCCTTTTTCTTTTTTTTTTTTTTTGCATGTTACAAAGGTAGTTTTTGTTATTAGGTTACATATAATTTTGTAATTTTATAGTTTACTAGTGAATTATTTACTCTATTATCTCAAAACACTTTTTACATGAAGTAATTTACTTTGTATTTGCTTTTTATTCTTGTTGACAGACAGTGTAGCTAAATCATGTTTCTTTGGTTATTTGTCTCATATGGTCTTATCAGTTCTTTTACTTTTATTCTTCGTGCATTGTTATGCTTTACTCTGCCTTTTGTAAATTGTGAGTTGTTCATGTCTTTTAATCCAGATTGTTTTTGATGGCATTTTAATTCATTTATCTTTATTATGATCATTTTAGATTGAGTCTTGTCATGTCATTTGGTACTTATTAAGCATTTTTCTTCGCTTTTGAGACATTTTTCCCGTTTTGTTTTTTCTTTGTGTTTTTTTTATTTATAGCGTTCTCTTTCTGTTAATTTCTTATACTTGTTAGAAAGTTATGCATTATATTTCTTTTTTTTCATAGTAGCCCAACTATTTTAACCTGTATGAAATACTCCTAATATTGCCCATTAGTTAAATAAATCAAGGCTATGCCCATTAGTTAAATAATTCAAGGCTTAAATGCTTTAAATTTGATTATATCTGTTTTTCTTACAGTTTTGTATGCCTCCCAAATTATCATAATTAATATTTCTTTACATTTATGCCTATGTTTATCAATATTTATGTGATTTTTTTTTTGAGACAGAGTCTCACTCTGTCACCCAGGCTGGAGTGCAGTGGCAAGACTTCCACTCACTGCAACCTCTGCCTCCTAGGTTCAAGCAATTCTCCTGCCTCAGCCTCCTGAGTATCTGGGATTACAGGCGCCCACCACCACGTGCTGGTCTAATATTTGTATTTTTAGTAGAGACAAGTTTTCACCATGTTGGCCAGGCTAGTCTCGAACTTGTGACCTCAGGTGATCCACCTGCCTCAGTCTCCCAAAGTGTTGGGATTACAGGCATGAGCCACCACGCCCATCTATGTGATCTTTTCCACTCCTGTGTTCAATTTTCTACTAACCGCTAAACACAGACACACACACACACACACACAGACACACACACTTATTATTAATTTTTCAGTGAAGGTCAGTGGCTTTATAAAGTTGGTCCCAGACTTTACTCTCTGCCCATATATCAAACACAAGGTAGGTTTCATTGCCTGTCCCAAAATTATTTTAAAAACCTAAATCCTTATATATAACAATATATGCTCAGATGTGGTACTAACACCCTCTTCATCAGAGCTCGTATAATATCAGTTTGCAATTTTAAAAAATTTGGTTTACAGACCCTCTTGGTTGAGCCTTCCTTATAGATTTTGAATTATTTCATTTTAACCAGGATTTCTTCTTGTTTTTGGTAGAAAGGACCGAGTATCACCTTATACTACTGTTTTCTCCAAACTACAAGATCTCTTCTATTTTTTTCTTTTGTAAAATAATTCAATATTTGTCCTAAGATTTTTCTAATGATGTAATGCAAAAGCTGGAAAATTTTTCTGTAAAGATTCAGACATCAAGTTTTATAGGCTGTACAGGCTATGTGGTCCCTGTTGCACCACTCAACTCTGCAACTGTGGTACAAAAGCAGCCATAGACAATATATAAATAAATAGATGTGGATGTTTTTCAATATGATTGATTTATAAAAACAAGCAATGTGGTTAATTTGGCCTGGAATCTGTAATAGTTTGCTGACCTGTGATATAATACATTTACAGATTCTCAGATGCATTATAAAAATGACTAATTATTCTTATCTTCCCCTTGAAATGTCCTCTAATTACCTTACCTACTTCCCCTTGAAATGTCCTCTAATTACCTTACCTACTTCCCCTTGAAATGTCTTCTAATTACCTTCCCTACTTTAATACTTAAGTCTATATCACTCATACTGTGTTATATCATGCTCTGAATTTACATATATTGTACTTCTGAATGAAAAATACCAAATGAGTTTATTATTGTTTTAATGCTCATGTGGTGTTTTACATAGAATTGGGATTCATATTATTGATGAATAACTAATAATTGAAGTAGACTATATTAGCTACATACATATATTATGCTAATTATGCTCCAATCATACAGCTCTACAGCAATTTTACTAAAAGTTCCACACTCATTTATAGAATGCCCAGGACTGACTTGTGTATCTGTACATATTTTCAATTTAAAAAGAAGGCTCATGTCAATAAGCATGAATTTAGGAAACAGACTAAGGTGTGTGTGGACCTAATTTAGGTACACTAAGAAACAACTAAATTTAATCTTTGAAATCTTAAGACCCAAGAATAACGTCTAAAGCATCCACCTCATTGTTTTAGTATTAGTTGTTTTATTATTAGTATTGACATGAAAGCAGTATAGCACCTAACATATATGTTAAGACAGAACACTTTCAATTTAATATGTGGTGTTTATGAGATTGAATACTTCTGTGGAATGGTCTTCCAAAGCCTATGCATATAGTCCTGTTAATATTGATTCTAATTTAAAAAGCAATGGAAATGTCAAAATGTCTATATGCAAAAACAACAGCAACATCAACTACTTATTTTATCCTATGAATTAAACAGATTTAATAACTACATAACATTGTCTAATAACCAATAGCTATATAATAACATTATCTAATAACCAATACTGGTTTTTTTTGTATTTTTGTGTTCACTCAAAATTATAAAACATATAGATAAAATGTTCACTCAATAATTATATCAAACATTCTTTGGGCACAAGATACTCTAGAAATGTGATAGTAGATAGCTATCTTTTAAAAAATAGCAAGAAAGTAGAAAATAAGACAGAAGTAGATTTTTTTTAGTTGCTTTCCTAATAACTTCTTAGAAATAAAAATATGTATAATTATTTTTTTAAAAATTACTATGTATATTTTATAACATAAGACATGGTTATCTGAATAAGTTATTATTGTTATGCTTCAACAGATATGAATAGAATTAAAACATATTCTTTAACAAAAAAGAAATATTTCTTCTCATTCTTTATGTGTCCATCTTTATATAATGAAAATAATAAATGGAAATAAGTCTACTTAAGAGAGAATTTAAAACCTTCTTTGCTAAAAGACTTCAATTGTCCATGTTTATTTCTTTTTCATTTATAAAATATATAGTGGGTTTGAGCAATAGTTTGTGCTAAAATATGTAATCTACAAACCTGCAAATAATGTGTTTAATGGTTTGTGTAAACGTGCTAACAGTGAGCTTACATATGAATAAATTATTTGTGCATTTTATTTGATGTCAAGCAAAAACATGGCAAAATAGAACCTCAAATATATTTGCAGGAGTCAAAAAATGTGGAGAAAAATGCAGTAGACAACTACTGAAAAGAAAAAATCATTTTCTGACATTTATAATGCTCAGTAGACTAAGTCAAGTTAATGTTATTAGCCTCAGAAAATTGACCAAGCCAGCTAAGTTACAGAGTAGACATTAATGAAATAAATGCACCATAAAATAAAAATTTATAGGAAAACGGTAGTTTTTAAATGAGGCAATTCTATTTAACGTATAACTATTGTACAAACCAGCCAGTTTAATGAGTTCCTTCTAAGAGAAATAAAATATGAGAAAATATTTGGTTAGAAAAGTTGGTTATTTTATATAAAAAACTCAGAGAGTAGTTTAGCATTTGATCTCCCAAGACATGAAAATGAGACTATTCATAGCAAAACATATAATTAGTAGGAAACTATAAATTATAAAATATAGGAAAAAGACACCAAAGCATAAATGCTGATTCTATGTAATTCAAAGAGTGAATAAAGTTTAATGAAGGGTCCCTTGTCCTGCCTCATTTCTGTGCCAGAATGTTTAAACTTCTATATATCATAAAAATATAACACAATATTATAACATTCAATATATGAAATAAATATCAGAATATTATTAAATTTTTGCCATTAGACTAGACCCACAATCATTTTGAAGATACAAACAGCCACATTTTCATTTAGTGTAAATGAATGGTTTCAGTTCAAGCATAAATTCCTGCTGTGAAAATAACTAAGGTCTTATATCTTGCTATTTTATTAAAGCCAAGTTAAACTTGGAATCAGTTTTACAAGAAGAAATTTTTATTATTCCATCAAGCTGAAATGCTGCATTGTTATAAGATGATGTGGCTTAGCATGCACAAGTTCTGCAATGAGGCAAATGAGGCTAATCTCTAGCTTTTGCAGAGAAAAAATTTAACCAAGTTTTGTTGTTTTTAGTGCATCTGAAGTAACCAGACTTTTCATGATCTTTGTTAATATTATTTTGAATTGGTTTCTGACCACTTGTTTTTATATTTGTATATATTTATATAATTATATCTAAAACTAACATTATATGTGTGTATTTATATATTTTTTATATATGTAGACATTTCTCAAGCTTGACACTCTATCCATTTTTTAATTTTTTTCTTTATCATTTTTAGGGCTTCACTTGCTTTGTAATTTTTATTTAACCTATTAAAAGACAAGATAATACAAAACTTGATAAGTCTTTTAAAAATATTTTATTTTAATATAAGGGTAAGTGCCAGCAAAGCAGCACTTAATGGCATGGGATGAGGCAAGGCACGTTGGTAGATATCAAGAGGACAGAACATCTGGGCAGGCACAGGACATAATAAATAAGAGAGGATATAAAACTCATCCTTCTTAGTTGCACAGAAAAATGTCCAATCCTTCATGGAATGCTCCACAGAGTGGAAAAGTACACAGCCTAATTCAGTTGAATGAGGCTTACTCTCAGAGTAAAAAAAGAACAAACCCCAGATTGTCCCTAAATGCATCTCTTATCTGTATGTAATTATTTTTGGATAGTATAAACACATGAAATTTGCATTATTCCAGCAAAACAGTTAGAATTTATTTCTTAATCTACATTTTAAATCAGAAATTGATTCTTGCCAGTTCTTTCTTGATAATAATTATCCTTTTATTTAATTTAACTAGCCACCAGCCTAATTCTGAATATTACTTCTGATATTACTCAATGGCCTATAAATACTCTTTCTTATTCTAGCCTTTTCAATTTTTTAAAAAATTACATACTCTGCCAAGAGATTAATCAGAATAAAATTAAGTATTGACTATGTCAACTTCTTTCTTTCAAAATTTTACTGGCTTTCCACTAAACTACAAAATAATTATTTTGACATACATTTCAGACACTCTGCAGTCTAATTATATATTCAGCCTTATTACCCCTTTTTTATCTAGATGACTTATTGGTTCCAGCCATATTTAAAAGTAGTTGAGCTATTTGTTGGTTGATTAAGTTGTTGGTTGCATACCAATAGAATTAGAATAATTCCCTCAAAATGTCAATATTTTATCCTTTATTACAAAAGAGTTGGCTACATAATAAAATTCTTATTAATTAAAAGTCAATTCCAAAGGCATGTAAAACATAAGGAAAGTGCATTAAAACCAACTGGCTTCTATTCAGGTAAAATATTTATTGTAATTTTGACACAATTTAAGCAATATTGGAACTATCAGTTGTATACTTTGCAAATATCAAGTTAATTACATAGCATGCAATATAATGTGAATATTAAATGTTCTGCTTATAATCCATATATAAAAAATGCAAAATAGCAATAAATCAAAGATAATTAATCCTCTAATACCTATCAAGTGACAAGATATGTTCATTAAATTAATGTATTTTGGAAGAATGCATAAGAAAAAAAGTTATGAAAATCATAGCATATGCTAAAATTAACCAAGGTAAGTTGGGGGAAAAATCTCTAACAACAAAATGTAAACACTAGAATTGATAATCAGTTGCTTGAAATATTGAAATGCTAAGGAAATCTTTTGAGACTTAGAAATACAGAAATATACATTCATTTCATAAAATTACAATGCAGTAGTAGGTCACTAAAATATGATGACCCATTTATTATACAATTATTAGCATCAATTAACTTTTCAGTTATAATTATAGCATTACCTAAAATGACAAGATATAATACCTTTAACAACAAACTTCTTAAGAATCATTCACATGTCTTTAATTTGAGGAATTTCACATTGAATAAGTGGAACTCAGAGAATAACAGGGAAAACCTTATTATTTTCCCCTTTACTTGTTCAGAAATGTTCTTCTATGAAGCTGGATGTCTAATTCTCCAGTACATGGATGAGATTCAAGATAGGTCTCATGACTTAACTCTTCTGTAAGATAATGAAAACCCTCTAATGACTTAAAGTCATTAAATTGTCATTAAATAGCCAATCTAATTAAACAGTCAAAATTCTGTACTTTCTTTGAAAACAAAACATAATTCTGTAGGTCAGAATTAACTCTGAAAGCCTTTCATGGAAACGAGGAATGGGGCTGGCTTCCTCAAATTTGTGCTTTGTACTTCTACGCCTTTCCCATGCCAAATGTCTTTACTGATCCCTCAGATCAAAGCCAGAAAAGGAAGGAAGATTTAAAAAACAATATATGCCTACGTTAGGGGTTCTGTAATTAATTTGAGCTTGACAGGTGTTTAAAACTATTCTGGGACACCTTTCAGAGGCCATTGAGGATCCCCAACATTTGACTTCTTCAGACAGCTGCTTTCTCTTTTGGGATGTGAATATATATGCCCAAATTATTTTTGCTGAATTCCCCTTACCTCTGCAGGCAAATGTCATCTGAATTAACACCAGGGTGATTCTGTTATGTGGTGTGCTGGAATTATAGGACTTTAATGTTGCTGTAAATGAGTTTGCAGCCACAACCCACAGGCCACTTTACTCAGTTTCTTGACTGAAGTTTCTTAAGCATAATTTTTATAGTAGCCGATTGTGCTTCTCAAACTCCAACCCGTATTAAATTTTCTAAAGAGTCTTCATGACTAAAAAAAATCCATTCCAGGTTTCTCCTGTGTATCAGTGAAATTGACACTCATAACACATATTGGTAATTATTTCCAGTTCAATTTTCTTCTTAATTCCTTGCTTCTCTCTCAGATATTTTAACTTATTTTTAAAAAGGCTCAAACTGTTGGTGGTTTTATTTGTCTCTGATTTCACTCTTGGTTACTTCCTTTTCTCACCATGAGGAAGTGATCTAGAACCTTATTATCAAAAGTGAGAGTAGTTGTCACCTCACATTTTTGGACCTTAGCAAAAACTGACATAGGCCCAATTTAACAACTGTACATATATTTACTCATTCCCTTAGTCATAAATTGATTTGGTTCTTTTGCATTAGGTTGGATTACAAAACTGGTCACATAATATGACCTTCATTGAAAGCATCTCAAATTGGAGGTTTTTGTACATCTTAAAAAAAAAAAAAAAAACCTAGTGAAAATTGGAAAGTATAAGAGCATGTAAAAACTGCTGATGAAAAAATTGATTTCCATTAAATAATTTTGATCCCTAAAAGGATATATATTGAACCTGTAATATTGTGTGGTATGCCAAAATTATATAAACTCTAAAACGAGTAATGACTAGACACATAATCAATTATAATAGAAAAGTTTACATAACTGGATGACCTTATATGAAAAAGATGTAGATCATTGGACCAAGTACTTGACTTTGATGTCTAAACCAATAAAATGTTTTAATAGATTGATATACATACAAGGAAATCTGATACTGCTGCTTTATAAAATATCATCTTATTTTACTCTTACCTATAAATAAAATTATTTTTCCTATGAATAACTGTCATATTCATGAAACATTTTTGATAATTCTTTATCTTTTTCCCCATTTGATCTCTGAAGACCACTCATTAGCCTCAGAATATTTTGACACTGTCAGATATGTCATATTACCTTTGTTATTCTAATCACCAAATCATAGCAAATGCTTTTAATAATAAAAATTTATTCATTTTGCTCAGTGTTTATAATTTTAAACCTAATTTAAAAAATAAATTTTTGTCAAGATTTATATATATTTATATATATATATATAGAATAGGTATAAATACAGATAATTGATGAAGTATTAATAATATGACAGTAGAAACAAAGAGTCTGTATTTTCTATGATTACTTGGCTATAATTTCAATATTTAGTAGAACTGAACAGGAGAATTCAGTATGAACGTCAAGAACAGAAGGTATAAGAAAGAAGATAACACAGTACTTAAGGGTATTTAAGGTAATGGTTTACATTATGAAAGAAAAAGAATACCACTTCTATGATAGAAAAGCAAATATTTTTATGGTTCATAGAAATTTAAAAGCATCCTTTTTACAAAAATACCATATTTGGGCATAGCTGTAAAGAATTGCTTTTACAGTTCAGAAAAAAAGTGACACAGATTACACAAGCATTGTACTTTTATCATACTATCCTTTCAGGTTGCAATTAATATCTTTTGTAATCACTTCATCAATGTTTTGTTTTCTGGTGTTAAGCATGTGTTTTCATCAAGTAAAAATAGCATATACACTAGACTTTATCTTTTTAAAAATAAACTCTTAAAAATCACTCCTTCCATTACGTTGTGCCTTGAATTTGGCAGAACATGTACTGCTTCATTTATATTTAGAAGTAAATATATCAAATGCAATTTTTCTTTTATCCCTTTTACATTTCCTTTAGAGGATAATATTTGGTGCAGGAATAGTTTTAAAATTTGAAAATGACTGCCCTGCCCCCAAAACTAAGAGAAATTTGACTCCACTGAGTCACTGCCATATTGGATAGAAATGATAGCTAATTATAAAGAATAATTTTAATTAGAACTTTGGTCAAATTGGCTACTTTTTTTGTTTTATAGGTGTTGCTTCTGTCTTATAGAGTGAAAGATGGCAGATAGCTTATTCATTATGCTAAGGGTGTAGAGCACTGAACAGCTTGGGAGATAAGGGGAAATAACCATTAGTTTCATGCATGCACCGTGTATTGTATATAATAGCTATACTGTCTAAAGAGGAGTGCAGGTCCCATTGAACCACATCCACTCCCACTGTATGAAACACATGTTAGGGCAAAAGGAAAGTATCTTCCCTAAAATAATTCAAAACACAGATAATCTAGGATAGAAATAAAAGCTGCTAATTAGATAAAAGAGATTTTATTTTATAGCTCAAGACAATTTGGGGCCGGGCGTGGTGGCTCACGCCTGTAATCCCAGTACTGTGGTAGGCCGAGGCAAGCGGATCACCTGAGGTCAGGAGTTTGAGACAAGCCTGGCCAACATGGAGAAACCCTGTCTCTACTAAAAATACAAAAATTAGCTGGGCATGGTGGCTGGCATCTGTAATCCCAGCTACTAGGGAGGCTGAGGCAGGAGAATTGCCTGAACCCAGGAGGCAGAGGTTGCAGTGATCGGAGATGGCGCCATTGCACTCCACCTGGTGACAGAGCGAGACTCACTCTCAAAAAAAAAAAAAAAAAAAGATTTGTTACGTTTTCAGCAAATAGGTGTTCATGAGATTAAATGACTGAAAAAATTCTCTTACATTAAAACTAATGTAAGAAAAAAGGAAATACAGATAAGTATCAACTTCGTACAAGGGACGCCCACCTCAACACAAAGGACCTATTATAATTACGGATGGACACAGAGAAATTATTGAATACATTTTAAAATTAAATCTCTGACATTTTAGCACATGCTTACATGGCAATAGTTTGATATAACACACAAGATTCTTCAACAGTAATATAGTATGGGGGAGAAAGTGGAGGTTGAATGATCTACATGATCTTTTTCCATTCCAAGCTAGAATGACCCAAGCAACATATTAGTAAATGTATTATGTATACATATTTGTGCAAAAACTTCTTCAATGTCTATGTTATAGAAAAGCAAAATGTTAAACTATCTTTTAGAATTTTTGTAATGTTAAAGTTATAATGCATTATGATCACAACTCAAAGTGAAAAACCTATTTGATCAGAAAAAAAAAAGAAGGACAAATGAGATAGGGTTCAGAATGTGAACTCAGATTCTTTTCATGTGAGAAAGTCTAAATATTTTATTGACCGTTTTCCTGAAAATGTGATATCTTAACCATATCTGTAATAAAAATCTCTCCAAACAGCAATTCAACATGTCTTAGATGTGAACACTCAGAAACTTTAAAAGTAAACTATGATTTAGGTTTCCAGCATATGATCAGTCTGAATATATAATCCTGACTATATTTTGATGCAATATTGTTTTAAACTTAAAAATAAAAAATACTGATACTATATAATTAATGCACATGTCAGACTTCATCTGATAGCTGTAATATGGGAATTTATGGCTCAATAGAACCTTTCCATGTTTAATTATGAAATTTTTAAATGTATTTTTTTGCAGGCAATTTTTAGTATAATCTATCCTCTAAAATCAAGTAAATCAAATTTAGAATGTAGTAATCTGTACTTTGATTGAATACATTATTATGTCACATACATTTTAGAAAATGGCAATATGTCTATACATGCCCACATTCTTACATATGTATGATTATCTATAGCTAATCACATATATTTACATAAATGTACCTGTGTGTATCTACATATGTTGATATGTAAGCAGACATAGATATAGATATGTAATTCTTTGTACATTTATTCTAAAAATTTAAAAGATTACTCAATAAGTGTATTATATTTCAAAACTTCAGCTCTCCAAAATCCCATATTTTTTAACATTATAAAAACAAAATATTTTAACTTGACAATATAGCAACTGTTTCTTAATACATGCAATAATTATTAAGATAGGTAAGAGAAAAGCTTCAGAAGATGAATAGAAGTTGGGAAATGGAAGTTAATAATTGAAAAATAAATATTTTTAAAACACCAAAAATGTATCTTGGAAATAAAAATATACAAGAATAAGAACATGTCATATTAGTAATAGCCCTGGCTATAGTTTACTATGAACAGTATAGAAGATGAAAATTTCACAGGGCATATTTATATGGCAGGATGTGTACAAAGATATATATGACCCAGCTGTTTTAAAAAGAAGGAAAAAGAGAATAGTCAGTGCAGAAGGCATCAGTTTATGTACTATATGTCTTGGAAGTCTTAGCAATTTTTTTTTTGCTGTGGATGCGTTGGTGACTGTTGAGAAAGATCCATAGACAACTGAAAACACAGAAAGAAAACCTGGTATTCCCTGGTATCAAAAAACTTCACATTTCTCCCAATAAACTGTTACCAGAGTAATTCAAAATAAAGCTTAGTCTAACACATAGGTTCCCAGAAGATTGGATTTGATCGTTTTTCTTGATTGTTCCTTGGGATAATTTTGAAGGTATGTAAAATCTGAAATAGGGAATCATATATGTCATTTCCCATCCATAAAGTAAAGTTCAAGATTATATAAATGCTTCAAGTAAAATATAGAGAAGCTTAGTTACAAATCTAACAAATAAACCATATCCGAGTTATAAAAGTATAATAGGTAAGGAAGAATTCAAAGACAGAGAATACAGGACTTCACTGGGGAGCAAAATCATAAAGAGGTATGAGATTTTAGAGAGCTCTATCTTATATCAAAAAGGCAGTCTCCAAGAGAAAGACCATTAGTAATTAAAGCATGTTGGAGTAGCAGCTTTAAGATGTCCATTGCTGCTTAAATTGTGTCAGTCAAGCTCACATGATGAAATATGTGTATCATAGTTATATTTATAGTAATCCAGTCTATAGGTAAAAGGGACCAAAAATACTTTTATTAGTGAAGAAAAATGCATAATTTATAGAAATAAGTCCTCAAATATTTTATAGTAGTAGACAGCAATTATTTCTTGATCTGTGAGGTCCTGAAAAGTTAAAAAAGAAATAGGAAACTGTTTGCTGACAAAGGGAATTGAGATTAGCAAAGACCACTGGAATACTGAGCAGTTGGGTCAGGAGAATAGCTCAGTGAGTCCTATGGGAAAAGCTCTCTGGAGAACTAATGAGTTGCAAATTCACTTAAGGAAAACCTAAATGTGCATGTTAGATTTTAAAAAATTCCCTGAAGTGTACATTCTTAAGAGTGGTAGTCAATGAGACTTGAATGGAAAGAAAAAAATAAAAAAGACAAGTCCCCGAATTCGAGTGCTCAATAACGCAAAGCAAAATTTTCAAAGCAGGAGTTAAGTGGGCTGCTAAAAGTGAAGTTTCCCGGTATTTTTTATTTCTTTTTTGGTTAGGTTTCTCCAAGTACTAATCACTTCATGCCCCATTTGTTTTCATTCTTCTCTACCTCTATCATTTTAATTTATCCTTTAACAATATAGGAAAAATCACTCCAGTGCAAAAGGAAAAAAACATAGGACCCATTTTCTTCTCCCAAAGACTTAATAAGAGCAGAAAAAGGTAAAGGTAGCACGGGTGATGACTGAAAATTTAGAGAAAAAAGAAACGTGATGCACAAAATTCTTCATGTGGAAAAAGCAGGAGTCTTCCGTCCCAAAGATGAGGAAGTACTGGTTTTAGGAATCATCACAAAGTCATTGAAAACACTGTATTATAGAAGTTTTAAAATAAAAGGGTCTATCTCTTTGGGACACCTGCAAGCCTTCTGAAAAACAACTGGGGTAATTGGCTCCCTAGTGTGTGGTTCGCATAAGCAGGGAAACAGTTACTGGCGATCAGGGTAGAACTGAATGAGGTATGGATGTCCTAGAAACCTAGAAAACCTACACTTCTCCACATCTATAATAAGTCTAAGTGGCCTATGTGTTTTTCAACAGATTTTTTTTGTTGTTGTTAAGCAAGCCTCTTAATATGTTAACATTTTCTCACTTTAGGGGGAGAGAAATTTCCTCTATTAGGTTAGGCAAACCAGGAGTGCTAGAAAGGGGAAAAAATGCCATAAAAATTGATGATGACCAGTAATATCTTTAAAAGATATTTATGCAGGTTTCAAATTGTAAAAAAGGACACAACTCTATGGGCAAAAGGTTTTGACTATGAGAAATTTCAGATAGAAACTTAGTAAATCAACAGAAAGTAAATAATTAGTATGAAATCTTAGTTATGATATGAAAAATAGTTTAAGGCATGGGATTAATTGGGTAGCAGAGGAATGTGTTATAGGAATACAGGGGTATATTTTAATTATAAAGTATTAATATTTATAATCCAACCTAATGATACAAGGCCACAAATTAGAATAAAAATGAATGCATAATTTTTGTGGAAAATTTTGCCTTCGAGTCATAAAATTCATATTTAGATTATGTTTTGATTCCAAATATGAAAAAGAGATTGAACATTTATTTTGTGTTAGTATTGCTCTTCCAGAAACCACCAGCAAGTACTAAAAAAATCATATATTTCTGTGTGATTGCATCTCTCTATGTTCTCATATCAGTAACTGAAAATCTTGAGTTTTTTGAGATAGGTCAATTGCAACAGAAAGAATAATAATTGGCTCCATCAGCTTAAGGCATCATCTGATATGGTGTCTACTGAGAGGTACAGTTACCTAGATACTTACTAAAGATCACTGTTACATATATTTTGACTAAGTAGAATGTTTATGTGGAAACTAGTTGGAATCTGATTAGTCTATAATCTGTGGAATAAAGTGGATAAAAGCTAAAATAGAGAATCTTTATTGTCAAGGCACCTAGCATTCAGGAAAGTTAGGTTTTTATTAACAATCAAACCGTCTTAAAGGATCTTATGTCTGAGGACAATTAGCCATTCATTAATTCTTATTCCTAACAAACATGCATCTAGGGTATTCTAAATGCAGGTGCTGTGCAAGTTTATGGCTATAAGAGGACAACATCCCCATCCTCAGGGAATTCAGTCCATGGATGGTGACAAGAGAAACACAAAGGAACTAAAATAGACTAAAAATATAATGCGTTAAATTAAATACATTAACAATTCCAATCTTAACAGTTTTCCTTTCACCTTTCATGTGTAGACCTTTTGGTATTATATATCAATTTTTAAATAATTAAAACATTAAAACCTGATGACTTTCCTACATAATGAAGTCATTTCCTTCCTTCTCCCAGCATAAATCACAATCACAGCACTCTCTTCTTAAAATTTACAGGACTTACCATATTAGAAATTATTGTACTTATTTTCCTTCTCACTTGATTTCCAAACTAGACAGTATAACCAAGAATGAAAATGGAAAATCTTATTTATTATGTTCATTGCTTTATTATTCTAGAAGATAACATATTTTAAATATTATAGGTTTAGTAAGTTTAATTTTCTTTTCTGATTATTATGTTTTTTCTACTGTCTGGAAGGAGTAGAATTTCAAAATATACGGTCAATTATCCCAATTTCAAAATGCTATTAATAATTATTTACTGCTTCTGAAAAAAATTAAAACTTTGAGTTTTATATTCTTTTTAAAGATCTATTAGTAATCATTATGTTACTAAACTTTTTTAATTAAAAGAAATATTCCACCCATCAGAACAGTATCTATTCAGATATACTTAAAGTAACAATATTCATTTTTCAAATAATTACTTAAAGATGAATGTGTATAATTCAAAAATCTAACTTTGGTTATTTTTAATAAAATGTTTTATTTATTATAGTACCAAATTGTATTTAGTATAATTATGTTTGATTTTCTAAGTGGAAGAGATATATATATTTGTACCACACAAGTAATAAGCAGTTCTTACTCAATGGAGTTATTTAAATTCTAAAGGCCAGAGGGATCTATTGTTTCTTATATATGTATATAATTTTTATTATATGCTACTAGAAGTTATGTGCATTTAAAATGAATTAATTAAACTCTAAAAGTCTAATTTAATCCTGAATAAAGTATGATATATGTTGCCAGGAAAAGGGGAATTAATAAAAATGTCTAATTTTAATTTATCAAAAATAATTTAACATGCATTGGAGATAATAAGAAAATGTTATAATCTTTGCATGCTGCCACTGAGAGATTCTTAAATATACCCTATTTTTATATAAATTAAAAGCTTTATGAATGAGGTGGGTTTTTTTTTTACCCATCTTATTAAAAGAAGAAAAGATATAAAACACCTCAATCAACCTTCAAATTATTACCATAAAGAAAGTGAGCTGTGGTATTAATAGACATAATTAATAGACATAATTATTCCTGTTATAATAATTTTATTTTTCTTTAAAGCATAGAACTTGTGTGCCTACTAGAAAAATCAAGAACATTCTCCACTGAGACAAGTAATATATATTTACAATGCAAATTTTTACATTAAAAGACTTAGATTTATGATAATGAGTCAATTACAAACTGTTTGAATATTAAAATCTTACTCAAAGCTAAGGATAAAATGTCCATTACCCTTTCACTCCCTCAATATGTATCATCTGTCACTAGAAGATAGAGAGAAAAACAGTATGTAAAAACTTATTCTAGAATTTTTATAGACTTAGAATTCTACCTATTCCTCAAAAAAAGTGATATTTTAAGAAAATTGTTTTTCATTAAAGTCTATCTTGAATAATGTATGCTGACTTTATGTGCTTTTAATATGTTTTTTTAATAAATATTTTCAAGACCACCAAAATAATCAATTCTACAAGAAAATTGTATTTTTATGCTTATGCTTTGTTTAAAAAAGTCAACAGTAGCTAAACAATTTACCTTTCTTTTTTTAATTTTATTATTATTATTTTATATATATATATTTATTATACTTTAAGTTTTAGGGTACATGTGCATAATGTGCAGGTTAGTTACATATGTATCCATGTGCCATGTTGGTGTGCTGCACCCATTAACTTATCATTTAACTTTAGGTATATCTCCTAATGCTATACCTCCTTCCTCCCCCAACCCCACAACAGGCCCTGGTGTGTGATGTTCCCCTTCCTGTGTCCATGTGTTCTCATTGTTCAATTCCCACCTATGAGTGAGAACATGAGGTGTTTGGTTTTTTGTCCTTGCTATAGTTTGCTGAGAATGATGGTTTCCAGCTTCATCCATGTCCCTACAAAGGACATGAACTCATCATTTTTTATGGCTGCATAGTATTCCATGGTGTATATGTGCCACATATTCTCAATCCAGTCTATCATTGTTGGACATTTGTGTTGGTTCCAAGTCTTTGCTATTGTGAATAGTGCCGCAATAAACATACGTGTGCATGTGTCTTTATAGCAGCCTGTTTTATAATCCTTTGGGTATATACCCCATAATGGGATGGCTGGGTCAAATGGTATTTCTAGTTCGAGATCCCTGATGAATCGCCATACTGACTTCCATAATGGTTGAACTAGTTTACAGTCCCACCAACAGTGTCAAAGTGTTCCTATTTCTCCACATCCTCTCCAGCACCTGTTTTTCCCTGACTTTTTAATGATCGCCATTCTAACTGGTGTGAGATGGTATCTCATTGTGGTTTTGTTTTGCATTTCTCTGATGGCCAGTGATGACGAGCATTTTTTCATGTGTCTTTTGGCTGCATAAATGTCTTCTTTTGAGAAGTGTCTGTTCATATCCTTCACCCACTTGTTGATGGGGTTGTTTGATTTTTTCTTGTAAATTTGTTTGAGTTCATTGTAGATTCTGGATATTAGCCCTTTGTCAGATGAGTAAATTGCAAAAATTTTCTCCCATTCTGTATGTTGCCTGTTCACTCTGATGGTAGTTTCTTTTGCTGTGCAGAAGCTCTTTAGTTTAATTAGATCCCATTTGTCAATTTTGGCTTTTGTTGCCATTGCTTTTGGTGTTTTAGACATGAAGTCCTTGCCCATGCCTATGTCCTGAATGGTATTGCCTAGGTTTTCTTCTAGGGTTTTTATGGTTTCAGGTCTAACATTTAAGTCTTTAATCCATCTTGAATTAATTTTTGTATAAGGTGTAAAGAAGGGATCCAGTTTCAGCTTTCTACATATGGCTAGCCAGTTTTCCCAGCACCATTTATTAAATAGGGAATCCTTTCCTCATTTCTTGTTTTTCTCAGGTTTGTCAAAGATCAGATAGTTGTAGATATGCGGCATTATTTCTGAGGGCTCTGTTCTGTTCCATTGATCTATGTCTCTGTTGTGGTACCAGTACCATGCTGTTTTGGTTACTGTAGCCTTGTAGTATAGTTTGAAGTCAGGTAGCATGAGGCCTCCAGCTTTGTTCTTTTGGCTTAGGATTGACTTGGCAATGTGGACTCTTTTTTGGTTCCATATGAACTTTAAAGTAGTTGTTTGCAATTCTGTGAAGAAAGTCATTGGTAGCTTGATGGGGATGGCATTGAATCTATAAATTACCTCGGGCAGTATGGCCATTTTCACAATATTGATTCTTCCTACCCATGAGCATGGAATGTTCTTCCATTTGTTTGTATCCTCTTTTATTTAATTGAGCAGCGGTTTGTAGTTCTCCTTGAAGAGGTCCTTCATGTCCCTTGTAAGCTGGATTCCTAGGTATTTTATTCTCTTTGAAGCAATTTTGAATGAGAGTTCACTCATGATTTGGCTCTGTTTGTCTGTTATTGGTGTATAAGAATGATTGTGATTTTTGCACATTGATTTTGTATCCTGAGACTTTGCTGAAGTTGCCTATCAGCTTAAGGAGATTTTGGGTTGAGATGATGGGGTTTTCTAGATATACAATCAGGGATGCCCTCTCTCACCACTCCTGTTCAACATAGTGTTGGAAGTTCTGGTCAGGGCAATCAGGCAGGAGAAGGAAATAGAGGGTATTCAATCAGGAAAAGAGGAAGTCATATTGTCCCTGTTTGCAGATGACATGATTGTATATCTAGAAAACCCCAATTTACCTTTCAAATTAATTTTCAGAAAACAGAAATTTGAAGATTAATTTAAATATGATATTGCATCATATTTTTTGAATTAATAGAATATATTAATTGTAAAAAAGATAGGATATATGCATAATCAAAGTGAAAAAAATCTGTAATTTCGTGACCATGATAAAATATTGGCAACATTTTGGTAAAAAATATTTTCCTATATCATTCTATGTTTAAGTAAATAAATGTTTTTTCTATAGTGTAATTTGATTTTGATGCTTAGGTAATTTTGCAGCCTGCTTTTGTTAATTCTAGCTTATTTAATTATCCGTTCTTTTTTTCATTTTGTAAGTTTCAGTTAGGTTGCAAGGGCTAGGCATAGCATTTACTGAGTGCTAAACATATGCCAGTCACTCTTTATCCAGCTGCAGATACAGCAGTGAATAAGAGAAACAGTTTCTGACCTTGCCAAGTTTATTTTATCATAAGGAAGATTGGCAATAAACACATAAAGAGATAATGAAAAAATCAAATAGTGAAAAGAATTATACAGTACACAATATGAAATAAAGAGTATAATTTTCTATAGGATGGTGAGGAAAGACATTTCTGAAAAGGTGACTTTTAAGAAGAAACATAAATAAAATATAGAAGCTATGGGGATAACTGAGTTATCTAACTATCCTAGGCAAAAGTATTCTAAATGAAGATAAGAGCAAATTCAAAGTTTCTGATGTCAGAATGTGCTTGCCATATTCTACGTAAAGTAAGAAGACTGGTGTGGTAGGAACATTGTTTAGTTAGTTTGGAGAGGTGTCCAGAAACAAAACATGCTGATCTTTGTATCCTTAGGTAAATCTTTGAATCATACTGTAAATTTGATGGAAATCTAGAGATAAGGTTTTGATATACCTTCAGTGAAGCAAACCGTGTGTGACTATCCTATCACATCATCCTCTCTACCTGAAGAAATCTACCCTGAATCTTCATCTCCTTGCTTTTTCTCAAAAGCAGTGTCATCCAATAGAAACATAGTGAAAGTCAAATACATAATTTTGGGGGTAGCCAGAAAGAGCAGAAAGTATTTTAAAATATATTTTATTAGTCTAATATGTGCAAAATATTATCATTTCAATATTTTAAAATATTAATGAAATATTCTATGTTTTTTCAATTAGAGATTTTTTAAATTTAATTATCAAGAAATTAGCAAATCCTGCCCTAACGATTTTTAAAACCACACATGCATATTAATTAAGCAATATAAAGGGTCAGTCCTATTTTGTTTTACCTATATGATCTCTGTAATTATATAGTTCTGTCACTGAAAATATTGAGTTTGATTTTAGTTTTTAAATCTTAAAAATATCTTTCATAGTAAATAAATATATTATCTATGAAATTTCTGAGAATGTTGTTTTTCAGAATGTGGTAATACATATGTATAACTATAATTTTAAAGCTGATTTTAAAGCTGGTTTTCTACAGCATTATATATGTACATGTAAAAAATAATACAATTTTGTGATAATATAGTTCTCAAAATATTTATTTTAAAAGTGCATCTGATACACAGATGCACTTTATTTTATTTACTCTTAAGAGTAAATAAAAACATTTAATGTTTGTATTTTTGTACTTGTCATTTTAACTCTTTTTACACTACGTACTCACCTCACTGGTACTTTAATAGCAGATAGTGAGCCATTGATATTGAATGTATAGTTTATAGTTATAGCACATCTCAATTCAGACTTGTCACATTTCATGTGCTCAAGAGTTTCATGTGACTAGTGGCTATGACATTGGAGAGCTTGCCTTTATAGTCTTATTCAATATTGATGTGTTTCTAAAACCATTTTTAAAATATATGTTTTTGAGCTTTAGAAAAGTGGCAATATATTTGATGACTTTTGAAAATTTTAAAGGTTGTAGTTTCTTTATGAAGCAGTGTAGTGTTGACATCTTGCTGGAGTGAGAATATTTTATTTAAAGGGTAAAAATCAACAAATGACAACTTGAGTGGTATTTGGTGAAATTTCATTGAAGTTTCACATGTAGTATGCAGATGTTCATTGGATTCTATGCCTGTTAACGTTCACACATATTATATATTCTTTCTTACAGATATCAGCTATCTCCTAGTAAAAACATAAAAGATAATAAAGAGAAGCAAGAACCACAGAAGAAATTCTTTATAGTAGTGTTAATGGCAGACACAATAGTCCCCATATACCTCTTTCTAGGGCAGCTAGGACAGCAGTGTCATAGTCAACTTCATTGTCCATCACAGGTGAATTTGGGGGCACCATTGGTGGTATTTCGGGTTCTGCAATGGCAGTATCAGTACCTTCAAAGGACAGGTTCTAAGGGCAGAGTGAGACTGATCCAGCTGTGTATCAGTGAAACCTGGTCCCAGTGCCATCCCAGTGGCTTTTTAAGTTATTAAATGTCCTCCTAACATTTTTCCCTACATATTTTAAAACAAGACTTTAAAATATTCTTTATATTGGCTAACTAAAGAAGATAATACAATTAACAAAACAGAACTATTGAAAACTATAAGGGAAATATAATGTTGAATATAATCAAAGCATTATAAGCTAAAATTAATGGAAGAGTGATGGAACAAAATCAAGATAAGATAAAATGCAAAACTTAAAAGCTCAAAAATTATTGCATTAAATAAAGTAAAATAGTAAGTGGCACTTACCAATGAAGAGATATCCCTGTCTTTTCTGGTTTTAAGTTGAGTTCTAACAAATAGTTTAAAATATTGAAACTGAATATAATAAATATTTTTCAAAAAAAAATAGAAGGGACAAGAGTGTTTCATTCTACAAGGCAAATAGAGACTTCCTAGCAAAACTGGATGAAGTATAAGAAATAGGAAGAAGGTATTATTGTTAGATTTTATTTATTTTTAAAAATGAACACAAACGCAAATCTTCTGAATTATTTACCTAACTACTTTCAACGATAAATTTAAAAACAGTATGTCAGAATCAAGCAATTCATATTCTACTAGGTAATTGTTGTTCAAAAATCATTAATAAAATTAATACAGCATAATTCATTACAATGCTAGACAAAAATATATATATACACACAATCTTATACACAAATCTATCATTATTAATTTATTTTACACACACACACACACACACACACACATACACATATATGTATAGTTAGTTAGCAAATCACTGTATTCTCTTTTTCTTTTTCCTTCAATCACTCTCCCTATGCCATCACCCTGATCTCTCTGGTCACCTCGCTACTTAACCATTTGTATCTAAGACTTTATGACAGGTTCTGCTTTCAAGGAATACCAAACTTAAAGAGTTGTTATTAGGAGAGGTTGAAGTAAGTAGATTCATGTAATTGAGATGAGGGGGAGAAGATCTCTCAATGGCTACATGGCAAGAAGGATACAATGCTGATGGCAAGTAGATTGGTGGTAATCTCTGTCATATTACTGCATTTAAATAACTAAGAATTTCACCTTTCGTGAACTGGAACTAAGTACAAATGAAAAGGAGGGACCTGAGTTATATACGAACTGCAGCACATATTTCTTGAGATGTGGAGCATCCCCAAACTGGAAACATCAGCCATGCTGAGAAATTTGTTCATATGCCATTCCTTAGATCTATTTTAGACCTACTGAATGAGAAACTGAGGTTCAGAGCCCAGAGATCTGTATTTTAATTAGTTTTTTAGGAGACACCGATGCTCACTAATTTTTAAGAATCAATGCTCTAGTACTTAAATGATTTGGGAATGATAATGATCATAAAAATTGTATAGTCAATGGCACTCATTAAATGCCTTTTAAGTCTTGAAGAAAGAGAATTATAGGCTCAGGGTAGCTATCTCTCACACTGGATATGTTAGGAAAGCCAGTGTTATCTATGACTGAATGTATATGTCAAAGTCAATGCCCTGATTAGAAAAGAGTGTGTCCAGGGACCCACATGAAGACATTTAGATGGATGCACATGAAAACCTTTAACACTAGATTGCCCTAACACCCCTGGGCCAGCATGTGTCACCCTTTTTATTAGAAAGAGAAATCTTTGTCTAGAGACCATGCAAAAAACAAAACAACAACAAAACCTCGTTTTATGAGGATACCTTGTAATGATTCTCCTCCTCAATATACTCCTTACCTCTCCTAATTGTCTTCACAGCATTAATAAAGGTGAGGTGACAGAATAGTCTAAATTAGGTCAGATAGTCATTGCTCTGGGAAGAAGTAATTTACTCATTATATTAATTACAGTAATTACATGTACAGATGAATAGTACATGTAGAAAAGGATCTTGAGGGTATTGAACCCTCAAAGAGTAGAATACAAGACTGCACAGAGAAGAGATTATTGAAATGTAAGCATGACATGAGAGTCACAATATTCTTGGAAGATGGTTCTTTGAAACCATGACATGTTAATATGCTAAAGAAATGAAATAAAACTCCCAAAACTACCCTGCCGAGTATGAGGAAGACTTTATAATGCACAGGTGTATGGTATGGTTAAAATGAATTTATTGGAGAAACTCAGAGAATCTACAAACCAAGGATGTTTTCCAGGTTAGCTAAGAGAGCATTAACTTTATTATTACATAAAGGAATGTACTTTTAAGGTTGCAGTACCATATATGATTAGCTAAATGGTTAGTTTTCTCAGAAGGGCAACTTTAACATTAATAGCCGTGTAACTGGGCTTTTCCATGTTAATGGGAAGGAGATGATTCTTGAATAACAGAGATCAGATATTGACATGTAACCATCAAATGCAAGGCAAAAATAATTAGTTAAAGGTACAATAAATACTAAGTGGCAGCCAAAGTCTCTATATTTACTGGAACCTATAGTAATAGCTAACAAACCACAGTGCTCCTAAGAGTGAGATAAGTAGCAAGTGACCTAGTTGCTACTAAACTCTTATAACAAGAAAACCAAATGAAGTAAAAATCTGTTGAGTAGAAGGCTCATATCAGGTGTCAAACGGCAAATCGTGATTTAACACCCTGTTTACATATCTGAGCACTTCTTAAATCCAGAGTCTATAGACATGAATGCTGGATTTCCCTAAAATGACCCTGAAACAGCACTGCAAATATGGGAGTAAATATTTCCTCAATTCTTCCTAAGGGTTTGTGGTCATTTACATGGTAGTGGAGAGAGAAAACAACTAAACCTTTTCAGCGTTGTCCAACAGAAGCTCTGCAACTTATATCTGAAAAAAGTAATGGGCTTCTCTCTAGGCAGGAGGCATATGGAAACCGGGTGATAAATAGTCTTGGGTTACCTCTGCCTTTTAGTAAATAAAACATCCACAAGCTCATACTTTTTTCAATATATAATTAGAATAGGTACATCTGGTAATTTATAACTCTCACTTTGGTCCACTGACCTTTAATTTAAGAGCCATTAATGAACAGGAGGGTGAAGCTGAGAGCCTTTAAAACTGAAAACCTCTATCCTCTTTACCTTTAAAGAGGAGGATAAAAGAGTAGTGGTGCTCATTGTTTCCTCATTTATTTCAGATCTCTACTCCCATTCAAAGTGGTAAATTACTCCAGAAAACTTAACCAAATCGTTGTCCCAATTATAGGTCGACTAAGCAGTAGTTCCCATTACAACTTGTATGGTGTCTGCACTGGGGGAAAAATACAGTCTCTGAAATTTATGAGGTTATTGATCTAGAAAATGCATTAGTTGCAATCCCTATCATCGGAGAAAATAAAATTCAGTCTCTATGCACATATGAACAGCAGTTCACATTAAATATTTTACACCAGAGTTATGTTAACTGTCTTGTTCTGTTACAGTACAGCTTGAAAGGACCTTGAGCATCTTGACATTCCACGTAATTCACAGTCATCCACTGTAATGCTCCACAATATCATTCTAATTATACCTAAAGAACAGGAAGTAACAAGTACACTAGATGCCCTAACAAGAGATATGCATGCCAGGAAATAAAAGATAGACCCTACAAAGGTTCAGCCTGCCCATGCTGAAATGTGTAAGACTTCAGTAATTAGAGATATTAATGAGAAGTGCTAAGAATTTCTCTTCAAGGTAAAGGGCAACAGTACTGAATGTTGCTTTTTCTATCACTGAGAATGAGGCAGAATTATGGTACTCCTCTTTAGTATTTGGAGACAAAATGTACTATATCAGAAAGCTACCATAATTAATTTTAAGTGTCAATTTGACTGGATCACAGGGTGCCCTGATATTTGGTTAAACATTATTTCTGTGTATATATTTATATTCAGGGCTATCAAGTAGTTATTATAATGTACTTCATTTTACAGATGAAGAAATGGGACTTTGTAATTTCAAACTAAGCATAAATATTCTGGCTCCAGAGTTGCACTCATAAATCATTACAGTGTGCTACTTCTGTTTGTATACTTAATATTATCATATTTTGGTGTACAAACAATATATATTTCTTACACATGCATATGTGCATGGGAATAATTCCATAAGAATATATACACTAACTTGTTAGGAAAAACTATCTCTGACAAATGGGATCCAGGTTGTGCTGGTATTATTTCAATAATCATTCCTGGGAAGAAATTTTATTATTTAGAATAAAATATTCATTATATTATATTTAATTATAATAAAATCACTCAAAAAAAAGCTACAGTAAACATTATAACACCAGCCTGGGAATCATAGCGAGACCCCAGTCTCTAAAAAAATTTAAAAAGTTAGCCATGCATGGTGGCACGTGCTTGGTCTTCCAGACATTCAGGAAGTTGAGGTAGGAGATCACTTGAGCCCAGGAGTTTGAGACTGTAGTGAACTATGATTGCGCCACTGCTCTTCAGCCTGCAATCTCTTATACATAAATGCATACATACACACACATAAGCACACATAAAATAATTTTTCAAATCAGCAAATGTAAAAGTATAATCAATAATTCAAGAGAAAACAATTATGTAAGAAAGGTTACGTAACAAACACAGAACATTAAGTAAATTAGTTATAAATAATGTTTAACTGCTTATAATGGCATACAGAGTGAAAAGTGATATTATAAAAATAAATCTATAATGATATTGGATCCATAAGTGAGAAGAGTGTGTGTTTATGTGTATGCGTGTAGAGAGACAGAAACTTGTAAGAGGTTTAAATATTCATGTTTCATCATTGGTAGTGAGGAGAAAATCTTACATGGAAGTATCAAAAAATAGAAAAATAACCTCATTAAACTCTGAAAAAAAGTCTATAGTTTTAAAATCCAAAAGTTTGTTGGGAGCTACAATCTGTACTATTAAGGTTATTAAGGATGTATTATAGTACTAGCAGTTGTTCTATTTGCCTATAGAATGTACATAAGACATGGGTTTCTTCTCATGAGGGCATATATGGTTACACCTACTACTGAGTGCTTCATTTTCTATACCTGATATCAAACATGAGCCCAGATATGGCATCATTTCTTAGGTGGATCAGCCAGATATTAGGTAAGAAGTTGATTACATTGGGTCAATTCCATCACGGAAATGGAGAGCATTTTTCTTCATACTAATAGGCATTTATTTTGAATATTAAAATGTTTTTACTATTCATAAATTTTCCAACAAAACCATCATGTTTAATGTCTTATTCTTCATCATGCTGTGGAAAATTTTCCACAGCATTACTTCCTGCTAAAGAACTCATTTTATAGAAAGCATGGAAATGGCCTCATGCTTATGAACGTTTCTTGTTTTACCATATTTCCTTCACACTGAAACAGCTGCCCTGATGAAACAACTGAAGGGCCTTTTAGAGATGCCTTTAAGCCATCAGCTAGAAACACCTTGTATGGCTGCAGTATAGCCTCATAACAGGGTATATGTAGATATTCTCTAAATCATAGACCTGTATACAGTCATGTGTTTTTGTTTTGTTTTGTTTTTTTGAGACGGAGTCTTGCTCTGTTGCCCAGGCTAGAGTGCAATGACTCGATCTTGGCTCACTGCAACCTCCATCTCCTGGGTTCATGCCATTCTCCTGCCTCAGCCTCCTGAGTAGCTGGAACTACAGGCACACCCCACCACGCCTGGCTAATTTTTGTATTTTTAGTAGAGGCGGGGTTTCACCATGTTGGTCAGGCTGGTCTCGAACTCCTGACCTCAAGTGATTCACCCACCTCAGCCTCCCAAAGTGCTGGGATTACAGGCGTGAGCCATGGTGCCCAGCCCAGTCATGTGTTTTCTATATTTAGAATTCCTATGTCTAGAATTAAGGGGTGGAGTTATAGGCACATCAGCTAATTTTTTCTGTTATTATTACTCAAGATAATTTATTGGTGGAATATTTGTTTTCGGTCACCCCAATTTTGGGCCTGGTTGGTCTAGAGACCTTGGTTCTCAATGTGTCACCAGGAGACATAGCATCTGTTCTATTAAAATGACAGTTAGGACTATTGTCTGTCTACATCAGCTCCTCATGTCAGTGAACTAACAGACAAACAATGGGGTTACTGTACTGATTAGGGCTATTTATCTTAATAATCAAGGTAAAATTGCGTTGCTGTTACATAATGAAGATAAGAAATAGGATATCTGTAATACCTGGACTCTCCTAGGCAACCTTTCAGTTTAGCCATGTACTTTGATAAAATTCAATGTAAAACTAAAAAAAAGTCCAATGTGGGTAGGAGAGTTTAGGACCTGATCATTTTTTTAAAAAAAGGAGTAAATTATAAGACAGTAAATTACCACTTTTCCAAATTTTTGCTGAGAAAATAAAGGGACTATGGAAGGGGCTGTGGAAGTTATAAATACTAGCTATGCCCATGTAACCCATGGCCAAAACAAGGATTTCAATAAAGTATTTCTTATCTTGGTATAAATACGTGTTTATATGTCAACCAATTATTTTCTCCTTCACCATTCCTATATAACCTAATATAACATAATAGTGGTCTAACTTACATTTCAGTATTTAAGTTGCAGAATGTCAAAGGATGTTTATGACCCAGTTAGAAGAATAATGGCCATCACTCAAAGATAGATGGATAGGTTGATGCATCAGACAGAGGTAATATATGACATATATTTTAGAGAAAGGGTTATATTTTAAGTTGTATGAAAGATAGTTGCATTATGTTAAGTGAAAGCATGGTTTTGCTTCTGATTTTTTAAAAAAGTTAAATACATTTAAAAGAAGTATACATGGATACTAAGTTGACAGAGGATACATTTTGGTGATTCTGTAGTGTCATCATAGGAATGTGGAAAGAAGTTTCTTAGAGTTTCCTTTCTGCCAGATTACAGGCTGAATTTCCCTTCTGCATGATTACAGGTTAGGTTGCATATGTAAGATAGAGGTAATAGATGATATACATTTTAGAAAGAGAGTTATATTTTAAGTTGCATAAAAGATAGTTACATCGTGTTAAGTGAAAGCATGGTTTTGCTTCTGACTTATTAAAAAAGTTGAACACATTTAGAAGAATATACATGGACTAAGCTGACAAAGGATAAATTTTGGTGATTTTGTAGTGTCAACTTAGCAATGTGGAAAGAAGTTTCTCAGAATTTCCTTTCTGCAAAATTACAGGCTGAATTTCCTTTCTGCATGATTACAGGCTAGGATTGGGGGCAAGTGGTATGTGAGTGCTATTTTGAAAGGTGGGACTGAAGAAGCAGTCATTTTACTCTCAGAGTTGGTGTAGAGCATCAGGTGCAATTGCAGATGACTTAGGGCACTGATATGTTGGCATATCTTGTTGGTTGGGGCAGCAGCCAGACCTACAGCTCTTCCAGCTCCCTTAGATTTTCTCATTAAGCTTCTTCAAGTTCTGATTCAGGTAAATGTGTAGCTCTATGGTGAAAGGTGCCAGTTTTTTCTGGAAGTAACATGCATTAGTTAGGTTGGAGTTGTTGAATGTTAAATGTAGATTTTATTTTGTTCTATGTGTTTCAGTTTGTTCTTTTGGGATCCAATTTGTCCTCAGAGGTTTCAATTTGTAGACACTCTCTTTTGATTCATGCCTGTCTTTGCTTCCCAACTGCTGCCCCTGGGGACCTAGCATTTTAACTCACCACCAGAGTCAGAAAATAATTATCTATACATTGCTTATCCAACTCCACAATTGAGTCAGATCTAAATCTGAAGAATCTGCTGGGGTGTTACCACCCAGATCCAAACCATCATTTCTTACTTGAATAGTTGTAGTCTCCTAACTTTTGTCCCTGCTTCTATTGTTTGCTCTTTTAATGTTTATTAATAAAATAATGTATGTGATGTAGTTAAAATGAAAATCAGATTATATCACTTCTCTATTAAAAGTATTGCAATAGAATCTCATTTTACAAATGTATGTTTCCTTTAATAATCATTAAGTTTCTTTGAGACAAAATTTAAAAAAAAATCTTCTCTTATTATTTGCCCCATAATGTATTCACTCTGTTCACTTTGGGCACATTAATTTTCTTACAGTTTATCATGCATGCTCCTAACTGTACCACACCATCTTTGCTCAAACATTATCTTTTCAATGAGTACTACTCAGACCACTTAATATCACAACCTGTCTTTATCTTGTTCAATGATCAATACATAAAATCACTTTTCTCCAGATTTTGTATTAACCTTTAATATTGTTACAGCTTGAGTATCCCTTATTCAAAGTGCTTGGAACCAGAGGATTTTGGCCTATTTGCATAACATAATGAGATATCTTCAGGTTGGAATCCAACTCTAAACATAAAATTTATGTTTTATATAAATCTTATACACATAGGCTGACAGTAATTTTATGCAATATTTTAAATAAATTTGTTCATGAAACAAAGTTTTAACTGTATATTGACTATGACTTGCCACTTGAGATTTGGTATGGAACCTTCCACCGATAATGTCATGTTGGTGTTCTGAAAGTTCTGAATTTTGGAGCAGTTTAGATTTCAGATCTTTAGATTCGAAATCCTCAATCTGTATAGTGTTACAAATGTCAGTAATCTCATAAATATTTGATATTTTCTTCATTTGTATCTTTATTGTATGTCATCTATGTAAAGAAACATCTTTTAGTGGGGAATATAATTAATTAAACTGAGAAAAAGTCTCAGAAGGGTGAAGCTGAGAGCTTTATTTATTTTGATCTTTGTATTAGTTCCCTAGGGCTTCCATAACAAAGAATCATAAACTGGGTATCTTAGAGTAAAACTTTTTTGTCTAACATCTATGGATGCTAGACGTCCAAAATTGTGGTTTTAGAAAAATGATGTTCCCTCTGAAAACTGAAGGGCAACCATTTTTTGACTCTTCTTAGCTTCTGTTGGTTTTCTGGCAATATTTACTGTTTCTCGGGTTATAGAGGCATCCCTCCAATCCTTGACATGACATTCTCCCTGTGTTCTCTCACATTGTCTTTTTCTGTGGATGTCTGTTTCTATGTCTAAATTTCCCCCTTTTATAAAGATACAAGTTATATTGGACTAAGGCACATCTTAATGACCTTATTTTAACTTGAATGCCTCAATAAAGAACTATTTCCAAATAATGTCACAATCTTAAATACTGGGGAGTTACATATTTAACATATTATCTTGGGGTACAAAATGCAACCCATAATAGTGTCCATGTTAATTGATCATGTTTAACTCCAAAAGTATATACAAAATGTGTTTTTAAAAAGAGTTAGAAAAAATCTATTCTACTTTAGTAGATATAATACCTACTGGGATGCATCAACCAGATCCCTCTTCAAGCCTTATTGTTTCAGCTACTGAGTGTTACCTGCAGATAGCTAGCACTTTGCTCTCAGCCTTCTTGCAGAATTGCTTTAGGTAAAGTGAGTTGTCTCATCTAAGATCACACTCCCTTACAAGAACAGCTCAAAACTAGTGACTAATTTTGATACAAGGGTTTAAATGCCCAATCCTTTTGTTAAAACTCAGAATAATTCAAATTTACAGAACTTCCTATGGGGCTACGTGAGACCTTCATTGAAACTGCATTGTAGCCCAAGTTCTCTATTGGCCTAATATAGCTTTATAACTTCCCCTTCAGTACGTAAAGATCCCAAGAGCACTTCTTATATTTTCTACATGCTGCTAATCTCCATCTCAGGTGCTACTTCAAAGGGATTTTTAGAATCTACTTCCTGAGGAATTCAACATATGGCATCTATTATCAGTATTGGTGTGAGAAAGCAGACACTAACATAAGTTTTTGGATAAACTGTTATTTAGCTGGAAATGATCACTAGTACAAGGCACTAGTACAAGGAAAAGCAAAGGAAGCGCCTGGCAATAGGTAATGGTGCCATTTTAACATTTTCTGTGGTGGTACACTGGAGTGACATGCCAGTAGAAGGAAATTAACTAGTAGGTACAAAATATAAAATCTTGGTTTTTTTTTTTTTTAGAATAAGAGAGAATTAGTAACTACGAGGAATTTGGAATTGAGTTGATGTTCCTAATCATAATTTATGCTTTAAAAAATAAAAGAATGAGAGTGATTAACAAGCAACTCCTTACATAAAAGTCAGAGGCCTTCTTGTTTAGTACACAAAAAGACTCAAATTCTATAGCTAGAAGGAAGAAAAAGCTGAGGACTTGTAAGTTATTAGAGTAGCAGAGTTTCAAAGAAAGTTACTCTATCAAATTATGTAGATCAGCTGTCTCAAGATCAGTTCCTAGCTGGGCCAGAATGGGTTTGTGATACATGGGATGCAAATAATTGGGCTGATGTACCCCATAACCATGCATTTCCAGATTTTCCTCAACTCTCTGAGCCTGCAATAGGGTCTCATGTCTCCCCATTAGGAGCTGGCACCTCTCAATTTCTGTCAACCCGTAGTTATCAGAAGCCAAGTAAACAAAATCATCATAATGAGGGACAAAGTTGAAGTGAAGGACAGGCCCAAAGAGAAGATAAAAATGTTTAATGGATCATGTCTTCCCTAAGGGCAAATTAGATGTACAGTTATCCAAGGTAATATTCCATTTATATAATCAAATATAGACAATCAGAAGATTGAAGGCACTAACTTTAAAAAATGTAATAATTCCTTGCTATTTTCCAAGTTTGTTAGAATTTATATTCAGAACACACTGAATAAAGAAGAGTCTAGGTCTCCAGGAGGAAAAACTGCAATACCATGTCTTCTGTACATGGTAATGATTATTCTTCAAAGATACCTAAAGTATGTATTCAATTAAATGTATGAGAGAGGAAAGGGTCCTGTATAATGAGGACTATTAGACACAAATTTCAAGTTGACACTGATATGCAGGACACCAGAATCTCATGGTGAGTCCCTGTTGTAGTGGGATATATGGGATATACAGATATATGAGCTGATATGGTTTGGCTCTGTGACCTCACCCAAATCTCATGTTGAACTATAATCCTCAGTGTTGGGAGAGGGACCTGGTTGGAGGTGATTGGATCATGGAGGTGGATTTCCCTCTCCTCTTGCTGTTCTCATGATGGTGAGTGTGTTCTCACAATATCTGATGGTTTAAAAGTGTGTGGCAATTCCCCATTTATTCTCTCTGTCTCTCTCGCCACCATATGAAGAAGGCCCTTGCTTCCCCTTCACCTTCTGCCATGATTATAAGTTGCTTAAGGCCTCTCAGTCATCCTTCCTACTAAACCTGTGGAACTGAGTCAATTAAACTTCTTTTCTTTATAAATTACTCAGTCTCGGGAAGTTCTTTATAGCAGTGTGAAAATAGAATAATATAGAAAATTGGTACCAGAAAAGTCAGGTATTACTATAAAGATATCTGAAAATGTGGAAGCAACTTTGAAACTGAGTAACAGGCAGAGGTTGAAACAGTTTGGAGGGCTCACAAGATGACAGGAAGCTGAGGGAAAGTTTGGAACCTCCTAGAATTTGTTGAAGGATTTTAACCAAAGTGCCAATAGTGATATGAACAATGAAGTCCAAGCTGAAGTGGTCTCAGATGGAGATGAGGAACATATTGGGAAATGGAGCAAAGGTGACTCCAGCTATGTGTTAGCAAAGAGACTGGTGGCAATGTGTCCTTGCTCTAGAAATCTGTGGAACTTTGAACTTGAGAGAGATGGTTTAGGGTATCTGAGAGAAGAAATTTCTAAGCAGTAAAGCATTCAAGATTTGATCTGACTGTTGCTAACAGCATATATGCATGAACAAAGAGATGGTCTGAAGCTGGAACTTATTTTAATAGGGAAGCAGAATATAAATGCTTGGAAAATTTGCAGCCAGACCATGCAGTAAAAAAGAAAACCCATTTTCTGGGGAGAAACTCAAGGCTGAAGATATTTGCATAAGTAAAGAAGAGCAGAATGGTAATAGACAAGACAATGGGGAAAATGCCTCCAGGGTATTTCAAAGACCTTTGTGGCCTGGAGGCTTAGGAGGAAAAAAATGGTTTCATGGGCCAGGCCCTGGGCCCCACTGGTCTGTGAAGCCTTGGGACATGGTGCTCTGCATCCCAGCTGCTCCAGCTCAAGCCATGGCTAAAAGAGGCTCAAGGGCAGCTCAAGCTATTGTTTTAGTGGGTGCAAGCCATAAGCCTTGGTGATTTCCATGTGGTGTTGGGCCTGCTTGTACACAGAAGGCAACAGTTTGGGAGCCTGCACCTGGATTTCAGAGGATGTATGGAAACACCTGGATGCCCAGGCAGAAGTCTGCTGCAGTGGTGTAGTCCTCATGAAGAACTTCTACTAGGGCAGTGTGGAAGGAAACTGTGGGATTGGATCCCCCACACAGAGTCCCCACTGGGGAACTGCCTAGTGGGGCTGCGAGAAGAGGGCTACCATCCTCCAGACCCTGGAATGGTAGATTATCTGGCAGCTTGCACTGTGCACCTGGAAAAGCCACAGACATTCAATGCCAGTCCTTGAAAGCAGCCATGAATGTTGTATCCCGCAGAGCTACAAGGGTAGAGCTGCCCAAGGCCTTCAGAGCCCATCCAGTCTCAAATGGGTAATTTCTTAGACACATTATGTAATTGGAAGAATCTTCTAATTGTTCTTTGCCTTTGAGGATAAGAACTATCATTGTGAAGACTAAGTGTAAAACTCTAAAACTGCCACCTCCTTTGAGGAATATATTTGCATGTTTCTGTCTTGGTAGGACCTTATGATAAGAAATTTGAAATGCTATAGACAATGTGCAAGTTCCCCCAGAATTATTTGCTCTTCACATCTAAGTGTGTTATACCTATGGCCATGCTCTTACATTTTAAACATAATCAAATCTTTAGTCATTTATTTATACCCCAAAGGGCTGTACAAATTAGTGACTTTCCCCTTCTCTTCCAAAACAGAATTTGTTTACAATTTAAAAATAAGTTTTCTCTTCCTAGCTCAAGAGCAGTGTGGAGGAGATGGAGAACTATAAAGGAGTTCCTATATAAGCTCTGATACATATAATTTCAAGATCTCTCTCCTACAGATGTGCAGGTTATATCCATCCTCATTGTATCACCCCAGGAAGATTAGGGCACAGGGAATCAGTGCTGTTGTCTCTGTAATAATAAGCCTGACCTCTAATTCAAAACCTCATGTTTTTAGAACAAAATAAATACATGTAGATGTTAAAAATGTACCAGTCCTTAGCCTACAAAGTAAATAAAAACCAATATTGAGTCTCAGGGGAAATGGCAAAAATTAGTACAACTCTTAAAGACCTAAAGGATCTATGGTTCCATCATATCTCCATTTAATTTACCCATCTGGCTCCAAAAACAAACAAACAGACAGATGGAACTTGAATGATGACAGTGGATAACTGCAAACTCAACCAGGTAATAGCCTCAACTGCACCTGCTCTGCCAGATGTAATATATTTGCTAGAGAAAATTATCATGGTCTCTGGTACATGGTATGCAGCCATTTATCTGGCAAATTGGTTCTTTTCCATTTTTATCAGAAAAGCAGATCTGAAACAGTTTGTATTTACTTGGAACAGACCTCAGTATTCATTTACAATCTTGCCCAGAGCTATGTTGTTTCTTCCACCTTCTATCTTAACATCATCCAAAAAGACCTGGCCCAGCTGGACATCCTACAAATATTATATTCTTTCACTGATGAATGAGAATCTGAATCATAACATCAGTTTAGCCACCGATACTGGCATAGCTGCTTTTTGAGTTTGACAGGAATCTAGATGATCATATGAAGGGAGATAATAAGACATGATGCATACTAGTCACTGTTCACAGCCCAGCTGCAATACTAAGGGATGCAATTTGTCCCACTAGCTTTCCTATTTTATGTTTCCCTTAGGAAAATAAATGTGCCCAAATTCTAGAAGGGCTACTCTAAAAAGTTATATGAACACATAGTTCGGTGTAGCAAAAAGGGTAAACTGTAGTGGATTGTATGATACAGAACCCAGATTCCCATTCAAGAATAAGACACTTTCAGCCAGGAGCAGTGGCTCATGCCTGTAATCCCAGGGATTACAGGGAGGCCGAGGCAGGCAGATCACAAGGTCAGGAGTTCAAGACCAGCCTGGCTAATATGGTGAAACCCCGTCTCGACTAAAAATACAAAAATCATCCAGGTGTGGTGGTGCGCACCTGTAGTCCCAGCTACTTGGGAGGCTGAGGCAGTAGAATCACTTGAACCTTGAACCTGGGAGGCAGAGGTTGCAGTAAGCCGAGATTGAGCCACTGCACTCCAGCCTGGGCAACAGAGTGAGACTCTGTCTCAAACAAAAACAAAAACAAAACAGTAAGACACTTTCAACTTCCTTCTGTTTCCTGGAACACTTCCAACAGACTACATTAGATTATTAGCCATGGACTGGATTTGCATTTCCTAATGAAAATAGCTTTGCTTAAGATTTCATTAACTTCTCTGAGGCAGCCCACAACCAATGGCTGCTTTAGGTGGGGGCAAAAAGGCTCAGATCCTTCACCCCAATTCAAGAGTACTCTGAATAAGCCATCTCACTTTTAAAACCACCTTTGCAAAATTATGACAGTAAGAGAAATCTGACATAGCTGACTCCATGCTACTTCTAACTGCAAGCTCTCCCTGTTAATTCCTGTGAATATGCAAAGCTAACTTTAGGAGAAATTTAGGTTATAATTGAATATTAAAGCAAGGATAAGAATAGCCTTTCCCAAAATTACCGCCTATTTGTGTGGGAACAAAAATCACCTTTATAAAACAAATGAAAGGCCACAGATTAGGATTATGGGAGGGGTCTAAACTCTGCTAAATTGAAGGCACAGTTAAATAATCACCAGGCATTGTAGCAAGAGGTCTTAAGATTTGTAACCTTCCCAGTTGATCCTACAGATAACATCACTATTGTAAAAACCTAAAATTGGAGTTTGAGGTATTTTTAAATCCTGCATTCTGATAAGGCCAGCTGGCACCACCTGAACTGGTAATCTGTTCCAAGAAACTGGTTCATCTGGTCTTGTGATCCTATCCAGAACCAACTCAGCACAAGAAGACAGCTTTGACCCCCTTTAATTTCATCTCCAACCAATCAGCATACTCATTCCCTAGCCCCATGCCCACCAAATCATCCTTTGAAAACTGTAGCCTCTGAATTTTCAAAGAGATTAATCTGAATAATAAATTCTCATCTTCTACTTGGCTAGCTCTGTGATAATTGAACTTTTTCTCTACTGTAATACTGCTGTCTCAGTAAATTAATTTTATATGTGCACTGGGCAAGAAGAGCCCATTGGGCAATTACAGGTTCAGCAGTCTCTTTGAAACTAGCTGAGGTTTATGTTGACACTGCATCACACCTAACTTTTCCCATTGCCTAATCCTGCTTTCTCCTTATTTTGAGAACCCCCACATAAACTGAGATCAGAGCAGCTAGCAACCGTGCCATAAGAGGAAAAGAAGGGAAGCTAGAGATGGGAGTTTCCAGTCTGCCATTCATGGGATAATTTTTTACTAGCATATAGTCTAATACCTAGATGTCCAACCCATAACCAAAAGGGTTTTTCTTACTTAAAAATCTTATAAATAAGATTCCCATGTGAAAAGAATCACTGACGGCTTCCCTTGGGGCTCTTGCCTGACCTGTGTCCAGTTCATGCCTGCCTAACCATTGCTCTGATGCTGGGAGCTCAACTTTGTGTTCTCTCCAAGTTCCAGGGAAAACCTAGCCTGGGGCAATCCCTAGTTCTTCAGATGGAAGGCACAAATTCAATACACCACCAAGATAGAAAACAAGTACTAAGATTCTTACAGATCCTGAGCTAGAAGGGCATAAAGACTTAGGAAGGCAATCTTTTGTCTTCAGGTCTCAACAGGAAGGAATGAAAAGCCAGGCAGAGAGAGAAATGTGAATGACAACTGGGAGTATTCATATGGGAATAGTTTAAGTTCATGGACTATAGGGTCCAGCCCTGCAGTGTCTGTGGGTTTTTTCTCTTTTTGTGTGCAGAGATGAGAGATTGTAGAAATAAAGACACAGCACAAAGAGATAGAAAAAAACAGCTGCGCCTGGAGGATCACTACCACCTAGACGCGGAGACTGGTAGTGACCCCGAATGCCTGGCTGCACTGTTATTTATTGGATACAAGGCAAAAGGTGCAGAGTAAGGAGTGTGAGTCATCTCCAATGATTGATAAGGTCATGTGAGTCATGTGTCCACCAGATAGGGGGCCCTTCCCTGTTGGGCAGCCAAGGCGGAGAGAGAGAGGACAGCTTACGCCGTTATTTCTTCTATGCATTTCAAAGACTTTTGGGACTTTCACTAATTCTGCTACTGCTATCTAGAAGGCAGAGCTAGGTGTACAGTGTAGAACATGAAAGTGAAACAGGAGCATGACCACTAAAGCCCATCATCACAGGGAGACGTTTAGGCCTCCGGATGGCTGTGGGCACACCTGACTGATGTCAGGCCTTCCCCAAGAGGTGGTGGGGCAGAGTCTTCTCTAACCTCCCGGGGAAAGGGAGACTCCCTTTTCCGGGTCCGCTAAGTAACCGATGCCTTCCCTAGGCACTGATGCTAGGGCTAGACCAAGGTCTGCTAGGTAACAGGCGCCTTCCCAGGCACTGGCCTTACCGCTAGACCAGGGAGCCCTCTAGTGGCCCTATCTGGGCGTAACAGAGGGCTCATACTCTTGTCTTCTGGTCACTTCTCACCATGTCCCTTCAGCTCCTATCTCTGTATGGCCTGGTTTTTCCTAGGTTATAATTGTAGAGCAAAGATTATTATAATATTGGAATAAAGAGTAATGCTACAAACCAATGATTAATGATATTCATATATAATCATATCTATAATCTATTTCTAGTATAACGATTCTTATTCTATACATTTTCTTTATTATACTGAAACAGCTTGTGCCTTTGGTCTCTTGCCTTGGCACCTGGGTGGCTTGCTGCCCACAATGGACAAATACCTGAATGGTCTGTTTAAAGGAAGCAGAAGCAGAGGGGAAAGTGGGAAGCCCAGTCAGGTTGGTGGAAGAGATGTCTTTAAGCTCCTACCTCTGGCCACAGGCTTGAGCCATTTGGTTTTGGTGTAGAACTGGAAATTGTGTCAAGGGTGACTGAGCTCTGCTTCTGGTATGAGAAAGTTAAACTTACATTCAAAATGGATCCAAAGTCAACATAAAATTGTAAGAGCTTACAATTTACAATTGTAAGAATATTCCCTAATAGACTTCCACATGCTATTGTCCATCTCACAGTTTGCTACCTGAATAACTCAGCATGTAATAATTGGTGAGGATAGTTAAGGGAAGCAATGGACACTCTTACTTCTGAGATAACTGTCTAATTGAAAACCTTATCACAATAAGATTATATGATGTATGTTCTCATAATTAACATCATTAGCAGATGCTGAAAATGATAGCATGATTTGTAATATATTTCTCTTTATGCCACATTTAGTTGAACATGAATTTTAACATTCTCTTGCTTTAAACATTCTAATGATATGTAATATCAGCCAAGTGAGCATGTACTATAATTCCATGTAACCTGTCAACCTAACCAGCAACATGTCAAGCTGAAGATATTTAACAATACAGTTCAGTCAAATTATTCATTGTTTTGTCAGAAACACAATTTTTTTACAAAATATTATTAGAGTTTTATGGTCTTTAAAGACAAAAATAACAGTAAATATTCTGTTGAAGTTGTCTATATGATAGATCTTGGTTTAAAATTTATGTTTCTTAAAATTGATCACTATTGTCATAAAATTATTTATCAGTTGAAGAAAGAAAGCCTGGCATTTTCTCCTTGAGGCATTTTCTCTATTTAAAGACAATTGTAAATAAATACAATTTCAGTTGATATTTAAAACAATGTATAGTGTCAAATGTATATCAAAAAATTACAAGCAATTTTCATAAATTTAATCTTATAAATAATATAAATATTTTATACTCTTGAAAAATATGATTCTTACAGTGCAATGAACTAGGCCATTAATGATTTTAATTAAAAATAACAGTCTATCCTGAAAAACTTTGCATTCATATAGTATCAACAAAACATTTTTATCAAAGTCAAAATTATAATGATAATTTTAAAATTTTCATGTATATTTGGGCTTTATATTGAGTTTACATCTTTTTTTATAAAATAGCACTATATTTTCAGATAGAAAAGTACACCAGTGAAAGATCTAAATTATTTTCTGTGTACTTTAATTCTGAGAGGTAACATATATTAAGGTTGGGCGTGTAAACAAATTGAATGTGTTATTTGATTTGTTTGACAGCATAATCTATATTGTAAATCTTGGTCTTTGATAATTAACTGCATTTGAATGTTATATTATTTTATGACTGTGCAAATTATTTAATGATTTACTCAAAGTACCTTTTTAAAAAAATAGGCAATAAGATATGCTTCTTTAGTATCTCCAGTGAAACGAGCAATTATCTCTACTCACTCCAGAATTCCTAGCAATATAAAATTAAAGGAATCAAACAGACATTTACCCAGAAAGACAGCGAATGGGAAAAGAGATAATAGACTAGTCAGGTAACCAAACCCTTAGAATATTAAAAGTGAGTTGTAGCAGATACATTTGGTGGCCCATGTTAAAGCCCTCTGGCACACAACTAATTTCAGTTTCAGCTGTGGCGGTCAGTTTCTTGAGATCAGATTCCCCTCATGGTACTAGCCACTCATTTCAAGTTTGTGTGAACCGCGAGCTCTGCTTTTTGACTCAGAACCGAATACAGTGCAGCATGAGTGTAACCTACTGCTACAGTCCTAGAAAATGCAGAAAGCACTCCAAGACAGCAACCTTCAAAAACAGATGGAAGCAATAAATGATCTGGGATTTTCACAATAAACCAATGGTTCTGGGTTGCCTTTGATACATATTCTAGGGTTAATAATGAATCAGCAGTAGTAACGGTTACATTGTCTACAGCAGTGACCTCAGTAATGAACCTTTAGTTTGGCTTTTCCTCTTCTTTTTCTCAATCTACCTGTTCCTTAAATCCTGCTTTGTGAAATGATACTACAAATTAATAAGCTACAGCTGAGTCTTTTTCTCATTCCCTGCTTCCAGAGGAAAAAAAAAAGAAAAGAAAAGAAAAACAACCAAGTGCTTTATAAAATACATGCAGAAAGTAGCCTCTTGAGATCCTGGAAGTGGATAGCTTGCTAGTCACATTTCTGGTGTAAGTTAGGAGAGTGATGAGACTTGTGGAGGGCTGTAGTATCAAACGTAGAAAGACTCTGATGTATGGTGGATTGTGACTAATTAGAAGTAAAAGTAAAACATTGAGTTTTCAATAGCTCTAACACTTTGAACATATAGTTTAAGTATATAATTTAAGGATACTTTAGACTTGAATATAGCTTTTGTAATAACTGTAAAAGCCTTAAAGAAATTTGATAATCTGGGCCTCTTATTATTATTATTAATTTTTAAATTAACTTCATAGGTACAATAAAAGCCAGAAGGTCTCCGGGAAAAACATTTAAAGAGCCCTCCATTACCCACATCCTGCTCCTGCCTCAGTAGGGAAGACTGCATTGAAGGTCAGTTTGAGGACTTTATAGCAGATCTGTAAACTATAGTAGAACTGCAAAAGAGACTGTGCACTTTTGACCAATCTCCTTTGATAAATTTGGGGTCCTTGTAGAGAAATGGAAATGCTCAAACTCTTCTTTCATGATATTTTCAATTCATCACATTGGGATATTTTCAGCCATCATGTCATCAATTGCTTTTCTGGACCAACGACTGATCACCAACTGACAGACTCAGTGCATTAATACTGTATCATGAGGACCTTTGGATATTAGACCTTTTGCTATGTACCAACAGTCACAGTCTTGGTTCTTATTTTCACAATCCACAATATAAAAATGAATAAAATATATGACACAATTTTTTTCTGACTTTGAATAACATAGCACTGGAAAGCAATCACTGACAAGGGAAACACACGGACAGACTCCTACTAATCACCTGGTTTTCTTCCTTGGGGTACTTTGTATACTGGAATGCGAGGAGGTGTAGCCCAAGCTGATCATAGCACTCTAGATGAACTGAGAGGTGTACGTTGGAACGTTAAACTTTAACACTGCCACAGTGTGTGAGGAAATTTACCAGAGAAGTTGGAGCTGCTAAGAAGAGCAAAGATGGCTGCTGTGTGGCTAAAAGCTAGAAAGAGCTAGCCACCTTTTGATGGCAGACTGCCAATGTTCTGGAAGACCATTTGTGATAGGAAATAATGTTGTCATTTAAGGAAAAATAGTTTTTAGAACTCTTTTCTGACAATTCACATACCTACCAAATGCACAATACTCATAGCCCTCTCACAAGACCTTTTCCCCCAGAAGCCTCATTCCCTCATGGCATCAGTCTTATGCTTGAAGTTGAGAATATCATCATCTAAATCAAGTTCTATGAGATAATCAGGGTCCTCAAAGGAATATACTCTCCTTCAATAGGATATAGAGCTAAAACAATGACTCCATTCCAGACAATGGGCAAGTTAGTCATGATTTTTTACTAAGCTAGGGGCCTCATCATCAATTCTCTATTTTGTTAAATTTTTGAAATTGAGAAGATGTCAATGCCCACTTATTTCGTAACACTATACTTGTGAAGGATTCACCTAACTCTCTGAAGGTTAAGCACCCTATGCTATCAATCTCACCTTGCCATTTATTAAAATAAATTTGTCCATCTTTATTTCACAATTAAGGTCCAATACTCCATTGTTTTGATATTTGATCATCTACATTGATAATAGGGAATACGATTCTGTAACATCTCCTATTATCGATTCTGTCCTAAAACCTTTCTCAATGACACATTTCTAATTATTTTGGGGAAGTGAGTATCTTCTGGGTCCTCCCATGGGCCATAGTCACCAGGTAGATTTTCTGATCTTGCATAACATATCCATTCTCTTATTCTCATTTTCCTGAGCCCTTTGATCCTTATTCCCATGGTGGACCATGGTTGTTCTGCCAGTTTTAATTCAATTTGTGTAAGCTATCATATTTTTTGAGTTTCCAAAATTCCACTTGGCAGTGTATTAATATTGTATTATGAGGACCTTGCCAAGGTGTTAAATTTTCTCTCAGATGAGCATGTTGCCATATGGGTAAACTATCCCCTTTTCAACTTTATATCCTTTCGCCTTTGATTCTGCACCTGCAGGTTTTAATCTTATACATATTGTCCTGTTTCCTGCTGATTAATAATTAATAGGTCTTCAGCTTTTTGTGGGATAGTAACTGTCCTCAGAAAGCCGACTCAGCACTTTCCAGAATGGATTAATTTGCGATTTTACTCTAGTTATGGGTTGGAAGTAAAAAGTATGTGTAGATTCTGAAGGGGATTGATTTTGCTTTGTAAGCTACAGGCTCCATATCATCTTCAAGAAAGGAGTGGAGGGTGAGGGGAGGAGATTGCTAGCTTTTAAGAGGGAACAATGGAAAACTTCCTTAAACTAGAAGGTCTTGGGGAATCTGGAGGTTCAAGGTTCTTAAGTATGTTGCTTGGATATTCCTGTGTTAAGTAAAAAAGCATTAGTCCTTGCCAATTAGGTCCCTGACTTGGTACAACAGACCGTCCAGGATTGAGAATTCAACATTTCTCTGGATCTCTGCTAGCCTTGAAATTAAGTTTTGGGACTGATCCTCAACTTTCTCTGCCTTCTGACTCCAAAAGATAAGACTCTTTTTATATGTTATAAAATAGGCCCTCTGACTTTTAGACTCTTCCTTAAACTGGTAATTAATCACCTTCAACCTGTCATTGTATTTCTCAAATACATCTGTCTCACTCAGTAAAAGGCATCTGATTCCATTGCTTTGTAACTACTACTACCCTGAACCATTCGGATATCTCAGATATTGTATCAGAGTATTTTCTTCTACAAGCATTCAATCCCTGTTCGCCACCAGTGATGACTGTAACAATATCATAACTCCATCATGCCACAGGTGTTGGTATTCTTTCTCACACCAGTAATAGTGTTCTCATTGTTAACCAGGGGTTGGGTAATCCAGCTAAAAAATTCCATTTGGAGTTTGCTTCCTTGAAGCTCTCCAGTTACTGACCTTCTTAGGTAGCTTTCCCAGGAATCAGGCTCTGAAATGGGGAGCTGGATAAAGAAAATATATTAAGGAATATTCTTGGAAATAGCAGTTATAAGCAGTAGTATGCTGCTAAATCAGCCCTCTAGGGAAAAATAAAGCCTTTGTGTGCAGAATCTGCTGAATCTGCTGATTTCTATGGTTTAAATAGTCTTACCATCACCTTTTTTCCCCCCAATTTGGCAATGGTTTAAAATGACTGCAAAATTCCTAAACATTAAAAATCAGCTTCCACTGGCTTCAGCACACCATTGCATAAAGACATAAAGAAAACAGGGTTGGGAAGAGGGGAATGTGAAATAAGATTCTGTTACAATAGATAACTTAGACTATTGTAAGTAACCTCAGAGAGCTCTAAACATGAAATGATTTTTCAGAGATGTTCCGAATTAAGAGAAGGGGGCTGGACAAGGAATAGAATGCCTGGACAAGGCATCTCCATCCAGCTGAAAACTTTTCCTGAGGAGGGTTGAGCTGTGAGCTGTCATCAGGGAAATTCGGCCCTGAACTGGGTAATGAGTATTTCCATTCTGTAGTGCTATCTCGGGACGAGTGCATTCACTACTGTAGCTTAGGAGAAAGCAGCGCATAGAGAGGCAATGATGCAGTCCTTATGTGGTAATCTGGCAGTGATGTGTGGAACCACAGGTGGGCTGAAATTTGAGGAAACAAAGGGACATGGAACAATGCATAACATTGGTCTGCTAGAGATACTACATTAGAGTTGCAGGAGTAGCTTCTTCTCCTTGAAAAAATAGGAGTGAACCTCTGATTTTTAAATTGTTTACTTGAGTGAGAACATAGTTTGTTCCATCTTCCTCTCCCCCAATAGACATATGCAAATGAACTGACAGAAGTAAAATTTGACCTGTGACCCCTCCCAATTTCCGGAATAACTTCCAACACTTTAAAAGACAAATGAGCAAAATTACTTTAAAAGAGAAGCAGCAAATTGAATTAGAGTCAGCAATACTTTCTGTAAAGGGCCATGATAGTTTGGATATTTGTCCCCTCCATATCTCATGTTGAAATGTGACCCTTAATGTTGAAGTTGGGGCCTAGTGGGAGGTGTTTGTATCACAGGGGAGGATCTCTAAAGAATGGCTTGGTGCCTTCCTCACAGTAATGAGTGAGTTCTCAGTATTAGTTGCTACATATCTGTCGGTTAAAGAGTCTGAGACCTCCCTCCTCTCTCTTTTGTTTTCAAGATGGCAAATTGGAGGCATTGTCAGCATGCCTCTTCCACATGGAAAATCAAAATAGTGTGTATAGACTCATATTGTGAACTTTTTACCAAGAAGCAATGCAGAAACTTAACAGGAAAACTAAAAGAAACCAAAGACCTTTGAAAGAAACAGTGGGCTGCAGCCTACACTGTGATCCATGAGGCAAACTAAGTCCCCAGAGTGTGAGCGGGGAGAGACTGCCTCCAGGATACACATTCCCTCTGGGGAATCTGGCAATTGAGGCCACAGGGGAAGGCCTTAACGTTACCCAGCGCTTGAGCTGATTTAATGAGTGGTGAGGAATATATGAAAAGCACCACTGGAACATGTTTTGTATGTACCCCCAAACTCCAGCACAAATGGAGGAAGCCATTTCTGATCCTACCTCATAGAGGACCTTGTGGAAGTCAGTCAGCTTACTCAGGCGGTGGTCATAGGTTGAGGGAAGCTCCCAACTGAAATTCATGATATAATCTTGAGTGGGGATGAACTCACTTGGCCAGAACTCCATGAGATGCAAGTGGGGAGTGGGCAGTAGTAAGTGCAGGAGCTGAGTGCCCTGCTTTATGGACAGACCAGGAGAGGCTGGCCTGAAAGCCACGGTTTCTACCTTGGTGAGGAAATGTTATGGCTTGAAGGAGTTTTGAGTTCTGAGTGCAGACTGCCTGGAACCTAGCTAGTAGCTGCTGATGGAACACTGTGGGTGTGAGACCTGCCTTGCTAAGTGCATGGGAGCTGGGTGGGGCTTACTTTCACTTGCTACTCCTTACTCTCCATGATGATTCTTCTGCGCAGCAGAGGCAGCTGTGCTCCTCCCTGGAACATTACCCTAGCATTCAGAAAACTGCCCTCCAATCCTCTGGGGTCACTGCCTGTGCCTGCATAGGGGAACCAGAATACAGGTTTTCCTGACCCAGCTCCCATCTGGAGTGGCCCCTTGTATTAGTCCTTTCTCACATTGCTATGGAAAAATACCCTAGACTGATTATAAAGGAAAAAAAATAATTTATTCACAGTTCCACAGGGCTGTGGAGGACTCAGGAAACTTACAATCATGGTGGAAGGGGCAGCAAGCATGTCCTTCTTCACATGATGGCAGGAAGGAGAAGTGTTGAGCAAAAGGGAAAAACGCCCTTTATAAAATAATTAGATTTAATAAGAATTCACTCACTATCATGAGAACAGCTGCATGGGGGTAACCGCCCCTGTGATTCAATTACCTCCCACCTGGTTCTTCCCATGATACATGGGGATTATGGGGGCTACAATTCAAGATGAGATCTGGGGGGAGACATAGCCAAACCGTACTACCTCTCCACTGTCCTTGGTAGCTTAACACAAAGGACAGAAACTTTTAGAAGCTCTATGGACCAAACATTGCCTGAAACACCAGAATACCTTCCTGGGTAACATAAGGGAAGCACAAATCCCACTGCTACCACTGCAGCTGGTGGTCTTTTGCAGATGCCACCTCCCAGCTAGAGGCCAACTGCCGCAGGTCATTATCACATCTGCAAGCAGAATAACACAGCACCCAGGAAAGAGAAAACTTGTGTATCACCTCAGCTATCACCATTGCCTGTATCACCCTGGATAACCAGGAGGTCTTGAGTCTGTCCATGTGACCAGTTCATCACTAATACAACCAGCATTTAGAAACCCAGCATACTAAGGCTATTTATAGCCAAGGAAATCTTATAGAGCCTATGTCACTCCCCTGCCATCCCCATCAGAGCTGGTGCTGGTACCCGTTGCTGGGAGACTTGAGGACAGGTCACATCACTGGATCCCTTGCAGACCATTCCCCAGCATTAACCTGGAGTGTGGCAGCCCCATCTGTTGGCTAGACCCAGAGGAGCAGCAGCAGTCTGGCTCTTAGGGACTCCTACTCCTGGGGGAAGGGGGAATACACCCCATCAAGGGAGCACCCTTGGGACAAAATAATCCAGCCAGCAGGCCTTGAGTCCCAGAACTTTACACTTGTGGGAAGCTTCTTTCAGCAGAAGCACAGGTGCAATACTGGGCTCGGTGGGGAAAGTCTGCAGCTCTACCCCAACAGTCAGGCAGCCCAGGTGCTTGCAAATGGTCTTAGCGGAAGGTGACTTCCCCCACTTGCCCACCACTGCAGAGATAGCTGGGCTTCTCCCACAGGAACCCATTGTGTGTGCACCTGTAGACAGCTTTACTGGAACACTTCAGGGTGACTATATCCCCACAGAAAGAGTACCCTTCAGGTTCAGGCTTGCCTGAGGGGTAAAGTCACCATTATTCTCTACATGGAATGTTAGCATTCCTGCAGATAAAAAGAGAAGACTTTCTGATCTGAATAGCCAAAACACTGGATCAAGAGTTGATTGGAAGGTGGATTGCTTTCCTGCTGGCCTGGAAGGGAAGCTGTGTGGCTCCTGCCCTTCCCCCTGAAAAAATCTCAGTACATTTTGCTGAGAGCTCCCCGTTCTGTCAAAGCTGGAACCTTTGCCCACCATTGAGTATTGCATTTACCAACCTGCTTTAGCCACAGACGGTTTTTACCCATGGACACCTCCTACTGACCTAAAGCTTGAACTGTTCAACCTATAATGCAAAAAAAAAAAAATACTGGAGGAAAAAATAGATAAATAAAAGGCAGAGTCAACAAAGATACACTGGACTTGAACTGCATGCTAGAACAAATGGACCTAACAGATATATACAGAACATTCTACACAAGCATTGCAGAAAATGTTCTTCTCATCAGCAGATGAAACATCCTTCAAGATAGACTCTATTATAGTCACAAAACAAGTATCAATAAATTTTAAAAATTTGAAATCATATCAAGTGTTTTCTCAGACCATGGCAGAATAAAACTAAAATCAATTCCAAAAGGAACCCTCTAAACTATACAAATACATGGAAATTAAGCAGTCTGCTCCTGAATGATTTTTGGGTTAACAATGAAATCAAGAAGGAAATTTTAAAATATGTGACAGTTAACTCAAGGTACGAAAACCTGTGGGATATAGCAAAAGCGGTGCTAAGGGAAAAGTTATAATGTTAAATGCCCACATCAAAAAGCTGAAAGATCACAAATTGACAACCTAACATCAGTCCTTGAATTAGAGACATAAGAACAAACCAAACCCAAAGCTAGCTGAAGAAGAGAAACAACAAAGATTAGAGTAGAACTAAATGAAATTGAAACAAAAAAATACAAAGATCAATGAAACTAAAAGTTGATCCTTTGAGAAAATCATGAAACCTGTAAACCATTAGCTAAATCAATCAAGAAAAGAAGAGAGAAGATTCAAATAAGCTCAATTAGAAATGAAAATTACAACCAATACCATAGGAATATAAAACATTATTTCAGACTACTATGAACACCTCTATGCACACCAACTAGAAAATAGAGAGGAAATGGATAAATTCCTGGAAACATACACCCTTCTAGCTTAAATCAGAAAGAAATAGAAATCCTGACGGACCAATACCAAGCAGTGAGATTGAATCAATAGTAAAAATTTTGCAACAAAAGGAGCCCAGGGCCAGATGAATTTACAGCCAAATTCTACTAGACATTAACAAAAAAAATTGTACCAATCCTACTGACACTACTCTAAAAAATTGAGAACCAGGGAATCTTCCATAACTCATTATATAAAGGTGGTATCACACTGATACCAAGGCAAGAAAGGACATACAGACCAACATCTTTAATAAGCATAGATGCAAAAATCCTCAACAAAATTCTAGCAAATCAAATTCAACTGTACATCAAGAAGGTAATTTACCATCATTAAGTGGGATTTCAGCCCAGTGATGCAGGGATGGTTCAACATAATGAAAGTCAATAAATGTGATTCATCACGTAAACCAAATTGAAAACAAAACCCTTATGATCACCTCCATGGACAAAGGGAAAGCATTCAATAAAATCCAGCATCCTTTTATAATTAAAAACCCTCAACAAACTAGGCATAGAAGGAAGATATCTCAAAATTATAAAAGACATATATGACAAACCCACAGTCAACTTTATACTGAATGGGGAAAAGTTGAAAATGCTCCCCCTAAGAACTGGAACAAGACAAGGATGCCCACTTTCACCACTTCTATTCAATATACTTCTGGAATTCCTAGCCAGAGCAATCAGGCAAGAGAAAGAAAGAAAATGTATCCAAATTGGAAAAGAAGATATCAAGCTCTCTGCTGATAATATGATTGTATTCCTAAGAAACCCTAAAGACTCCTTCAAAAGATTTCTAGATTTTGTAAATGAATTCAGTAAAGTCTCAGGTTATAAAATCAATGTACACAAATCAGTAGCACTGCTATAGCCCAACAATGACCAAGCTGAGAATCAAATCAAGAACACAATCCCCTTTAAAATAGTTGTAAAAAAGTAAAATACCTAATAATATACTTAAAGAAAATTAATTATACTTAATGAAGGAGATGAAAGATCACTACAAAGTGAATTACAAAACAATGATGAATAAAATCATAAATAACACAAACAAATGGAAATATATTCCATGTTCATGACCTGGAAGAATCAGCATTATAAAAATGACCACACTTCTCAAAGCAGTATATAGATTCAATGCAATTTCTATCAAAATACCAATATCACTTTTCAGAATAATGAAAATTATTCTGAAATTTACAGAATTAGAAAAAGCAATCCTAAAATGTATATGGAACAAAAAAAGAGTCTAAATAGCCAAAGCATTCCCAAGCAAAAAAAGAATAAATATGGAGGCATAGTGTTAAGCAACTTCAATTTATACTACAATGCTATAGTATCCAAAACAGTATGGTGCTGGTATAAAAGTAGATACATAAACCAATGGAACAGAATGGAGAACCTAGAATAAAAGCCAAATATTTACAATCAACTGATCTTAAACAAAGCATACAAAAACAAAAACAAAAACAGGGAAAAGGACACCCTATTCAATAAATGGTTTTGAGAAAACTAAATAAGTACATGTGGAAGAATGAAACTGAATTCCTTTCTCTCACTATATACAAAAATCAACTGAAAGTGGTTTAAAGACTTAAACCTAAGACACCAAACCATAAAAATTCTAGACAAATAACCTAGGAAAAACTCTTCTGGACATTGGCCAAGGCAAAAAATTAATGACTAAGACTGCAAAAGTAAGTGCAGCAAAACCAAAAATAACTGAATGGGACCTAATCAAACTAAAATGCTTCTGCTCAACAAAGGAAATAATCATCAGAATAAACAAATGACCCACAGAATGGGAGAAAATATTTGCAAACTATGCATCAGACAAAGGACTAAAATCCAGAATCTACAAGAAACTCAAACAAATAAGCAGGAAAAAAAACACAAACAAAAACAAAAACAAAAAAAAAACAAAAAATAATCCCATCAAAATGTGGGCAAACATTATGAATAGACATTTCTGGAAATAAGGTACACAAATGGCCAACAAATGAATGAAAAGAAAAAAATGCTCAATATTACTAATTATCAGGGAAATGCAAATTTAAAACCACAGTGAGATACCACTTTACCTCATCCAGAATGACCATATTAAAAAGTCAGAAAACAATAGATGGGGTAGATGTGGTGAAAAGGGAATGCTTACACAGTGTTGGTGGGAATGTAAATTAGTGCAACTTCTATAAAATACATTATAGAGATTTTTCAAAGAACTAAAAGTAGATCTACCATTCAATCCAGCAATCCTACTACTGGGTATCCACCCAAGGGAAAATAAGTCATTACATCAAAAAGACACCTGCACATGTATGTTTATTGCAGGACAATTCACAGCTGCAAATATATAAAACTAACCTAAGTGCTCATTAACCAATAAGTGGATAAAGAAAATGTGTTATAAATACACCATGAAATACTACTCGGCCATAAAGAAGAAAAAAAGAAGAATGTCTTTTGCAGCAACTTGGATGGAACTGGAGGCCATTATTCCAATTGAAATAATTCAGGAGTGGAATATCAAATACCATACATTCTAATTTATATGTGAGAACTTAGCTATGGGTATGCAAAGGCAAACAGAGTGGTATAATGGACACTGGAGACTTAGAAGAGAGGAGAGGGAAGGCTCATGAAGGATAAAAAACTATATATTGGGTACAGTGCACACTACTGGAGTAATGTGTGCACTAAAATCTGAGACTTCACTGCTGTATAATTCATGCATGTAATCAAAAACCACCTGTAACCCTAAAGCCATTGAAATTAAAAATAAAAATAAGGAAATACAAAGTTATAAAATACATAACAACATGGAAATAAATAAAGCAGATACATTGGACAGCCAGAGTTATGGATATGTGACCTGTGCTCTTGAACAGAGCCTTACATACAGAAAGACCCAATGCTTGGTTTCAAGCTCTGCTGTTTTGAAATAATTAATTTTTGAACAAGAAGCCCCACATTTTCATGTGTCTCTGAGCCAGCAAATTATGCAGCCAATCTTGTGAATAGCAAAGTCCTCCAAATCAGAATACTGGTCAGAGATGTTTGTTAACAGCATTATGTTGTAATCTTGAACATTTTCTAAGAATATGTTACTGAAATGGAGAAGAGCTCGGTAGATTAAAAAATGTGAATTTTTATGGCTATTTGAATTTGTGGCTCTGCAAAATTTCAAGTAAATTGAAACAATATATGATGCACCAATGGTGTTTCAGTGCATCAATATCATTATAAGTACTTGATATTTTTGTTTTATTATTTTCTAAATTAACATATGCAAAGCATTCACGAGTATTTAACCATTTGCAAATATTTAAATTTGCTTAATTTGTATTTACAGTTAGGTTGAACACTGCCAAAGACATTGTTACATGTTCTATCACTTCTGTGAAATGTTTACCACTTTTTAATTTGCCTACTTGTGTTTTGATAATTTTTGTAGTGGTTTTCTTTAATAAGAAACAAAGAGATCTTAATCTTTAAAAGATTAAAAATTAAATTGCAGGGAGAAGATGTAGATTAAAGACAAGTTTTTGGTTTAGCCAATGTAATTTACTGATAGATCAAATGTGATGTGGAAAAAGAAGGAAAGGTTTTACATGATGTATGTTTATAAGACTGATGAATGCCTCACAACCAGCCAAGACAGAAATTATATAAAAAAGAGCAATGACAATAAGTACCTGTTTTGTGCATGGTAAATTAAAGAAGCCTGAGGCATATTCATGCTAAGAATACACTAGAATATATAAGACTATAGCTCAGTGAAAATATCTAGAAAGGATAAGTTCATACTACTTGTTACCTGCTAGTATAATTGTGGAACATGGCAATGTCTAAGGAGGGGTGTGTAGCATGAAAATATAAAAAAGATTTTTTAAAGTACCTTAAAACATACATATTTAAAGAATGTACAAAAGGAGATAAGCACCTGCAATGGAATGGTAACAAATAAATTAATTAAAAGAGTTACATGAGAAAATATTCAGCAGTGCTGTAAAGACAGCAGATGATATCTGTGCTGTAATGTGCATATTAAAATATGCAGAATCAAAAGAGTGACTTTTGGCTATACAACTTCAATAAACTTAAAGAATCAGAAATAACGTTACAACTGGACTCTAGCACTCGAAGGGAATATATGAAAGTAGACATACAAATAGCACAATATGCTTTTGATGTACAAGTTTAGAAAAACATCCAGTGTTAGTTTTACTTAAATGAGAGATACATGAACATATTCATAACCTTAAAATAACATTCGAGTTAGATATAGAGCTTGTTGATACAGGTGAGTGACCAGCACACTCAATTCATTGAAGTTCCTGAAAATTTCAAAGTCAAGGGATCCAGATCACAGGTGAATGAATTAAGTTCAAGAGGTAGAAAATTGTCATTTGAGAAGACGTACGAAGAAAAGAATGACAGCATGCACCACTAAATTTGGAGATTAGTGACATGAAAAGATTGAGAAAAATGACATTTGGTGTCTTTTATTTTTTCAGTAAATAGTAACAAGGCCATATGCTGATAACTGAAGTGGACAGAGGATGGGTCAAAACTTCAAGAAGATTGTCCACAGATTTAAATTAGACGTTGAGAGAGATAAAAGAGAGACCTTTACTCTTCACCTTTATATGATTATATTGCCTAACAAAATCACTTTAGTACTTACAACAGCAAGCATTTATTTCTCACCCATAATGTTACTGGTGCGAGGTTCTTGGCTCTAAATGTAATATAAATTAACATGAAGGCAGTCAAACTTTTCCCAAATAAGGTTTATTGAGATTTATGCCCTAAAAGGCTGGGCATAAGGGAGACAGCTCTGAAAGAAGAGTTTTCTGACAGGCTACCCCAGGGTAGGTCTTTGTGGTGTTTTGAGGAGGGTAACATGAATAATTTGTGCGGTGTCATTATATGTGCAGGGTGGAGTGCGAGGTGCACAGGTGAAGTAAGTATTTATGCTGACACATACATTGCATGATCAGAAAATAGCAGATAAGCTCCACCTTTGGCAAATATTTTAGTGATATAATGAGGCAAAGATTATGTTTGGTCATCCTCCTGGTCTTCTGTGCATGCAGGTGGCAGGGTCGACTACTTTGGACAAGATTTGCAGCAAAATGTTGCTTATCTTAACTTTCTTAAATAACTTGCAAGGTTTCAGCAGGTTTGGCACCAGTGGGGGTGGGGGTGCAAGGCCTGGTTGTTAGCGGGTATGCATAGAAATGTATATTAGTGGGGTCAAGTTTTGTCTCTACTTTGTCTCAGTAAGTCTGTGGGTCCACTGAGCTTGCCTAGGCTTGGCCCTAGTTGTGAGTAAGGTTCAGGCCTGCTCCATGTGTCCCTCATTCTGGCATCAGAAGACACATGAATTTTGCACTTTTCATGGCACAGCGTAAGAGTGTAAGAGAACCAGTTAAATTATGCAGGCACAGTAAGCCCTTGTCTTAGGTCAACATCTACCTATACTCCACTAACCACATCAGGTCAAAAATCTACGCCCAACACGTAGAGAGTAGCCATGAGAAGGACTTGGAGGAAAGATCTATGAATAAAATGCATATCTACAACATATACCGTAGATTTTATTTTTGGCCACAATTATTGCTTTCATTCTGCAAGCGAAATACATTATTCTATACCCATAAAATCCAAATGTCTCAGGCAACCAAGTTTGTAATCCAGGATCTTCTGATCTATATTGAGTATGAATACTACCTCTATTGATCTGGAGACTAATGAAATTTTTCTACTCCTTCCATATGCCTCACTCCCATAAAACGATTAAACAGAATCAGCACAGCTTCAATATATTTTTCTGCTCAGAATCAGGAAGCAAGGCGGGGATTACAGGAGTGAAGCACTTGGCTGGGGTACAAAATGTAAAAACATGTCAATAATCTCTGTAACCAAGAAAAATGGCTTTTGAACACAATTTTAAAGAAACATAATTAACAGAAAAATCTATGGTGAACAAAATATTAGTTAATTTCAGAATTAGAAACAGAGCCATATTGACCTAAATTAAATCTTGAGAAAATAAAATCAGTAATACTGATCCAAACTTTTTCAAACATTTTAATGTTTTAGTACTTTGATAGTTCTTAAATATATTTTATCTTTGGGAGTTTTCCATTAAATTTGATTTTTCAAAATATTTATTGGAATATTATTAGTTAAGTTACTGAGCTTTTGCACCCCAGGCAAGCACCTCACTCACTACATTCTAGTCCCTGCCACAAAGGCAAAAAGGAATGGCATACATTAATCTTCGAGCCATAGTAATTATAAGATCTGGGCAAGTGCATATGCTCCCTCCTTCTGGAGAGAAGATATTGTTCTTGAATATGTGCCTGTACTTCCTGCTGAGAACAGTTTCCCAGTACATTGTGCACTGCGCTCAGCTTTGCCTCCTGAGAGAGTTCCTTTTAATTCTAGGCTTCCTTGGCCACACTCTAAAGAGGACATTGGAGAGATAATATACTTATTTTTTCAGGCAAATAGCAATCTCAGCCTGCTTCTTAATGCTAGCAAGTTGAGAGTCCTTTGGTCCTTTTACATCTTAATTTGTCAATCCTCTTTTAATACAGACTGGCATGATTATTAACATTTTATCTCAAAAATTGTGCATTTGAATTTTTGAGTATTTTGCAACTTCACTATATTTAAAATGCAGGTTTACCTGGTAAAATGTAGTTTGCTAGACTTCCGTGAGACCACAGGTAGTCTCTTATTTAGGGACATTTTATATGGTTTCTTTTTCTATTAACTTAAACAGAAATTTTACTACGTGATCTAACAGTCACACCCATGATTTGATCTTTGTTCCAAGGCTGCATCAGATGGTCACAGCCCTAATTTGTAGAGAAATATTTCCACTCTCCAAGTCTGCATTTCTAGGGATTTATGGGGACTCTACATTTCTTCTTGTACACCAGTCAGTCCCTTTCTGAACATGTGTCATTATTGTAGTACTTTGCAAAATGTTTATACAAGCCAATTTATACTACCAAAATTTTGTCTGGAGATACCACAAGTTTATTGTGTGAATTCTGTTTTCTGGTCTTTCATAAGCTATAGTTGTATCAAATGTTTTACCAGAACGTAATATGGGTTATCTTTTCCAACTCCAAATGTTTTCCTTCTGCCTGATACCCAGCCTGGAAGCCAACACCACATATTTTAGTTTTAGTAAAGGCAGGACCTGTTTCTGCATTAGTTAGATAATATTGAGACAATGAATTCTTCTAACATTTCAATGGTTTATAAAACAAATATATATTTCCTCCTCCAAGTTCTGAAAATTGGCTGTGAGTTACCTAGGTTCAATTGGTTTTGGCATATGGCTAACTGCAAGTTGGTTTCAGTTATGTTCCTATGTCCACTCATTCTGGAACTCAGAGGCAACAGAGCATGCTATTTGCATGTAAGAGGAGAGAATTGCAAACAATGAAACTAAAAAAATAAAGCAAAATTATAAAAACACATTTAAACATTTTGTTTACATCACATATATTTAATTCCATTGGCAAAGCACACCATCTATGAGCCAGGAAAGTCTAATTCAGCCACAGGGAAACAAAGGAAAGACATGAGAGGAATATAAGCATTGTGAAAAAAATGATAATACCTACCAGAAGACCTAGCCAATGATAAGTCAAGAAGTGAGTGCATGGTGTTATAAAAGAAGGTGAGTTTGAAAACTCCCATAGAGTAGCAGTGCTAGTAGCAGTAGTAGTAGTAAGGGTAATAGTAAAATAACAGTTACTGAGTGCTCAAAATATGCTAGTGGCTTTTCTTTCTATTTAACAAACACATTAAATAAGCACAACACACCTTTAAAGTAAGTCCTATTATTATGTCCATTTTATATGTGAAGAAACCAAAACAACTTCCCAAAGTTCATAGAAGTAGAAGTGGAGAATGGAGTCTAACTAAAAAACAAGTCTGGAGTCTAACTAAAAAACAAGTCTTCAACATAATACTGGAAATCCTAGCCAGGGCAATGAGGCAAGAGAAAGAAATAAAAGGCATCCAAATAGGAAGAGACGGAGTCAAACTATCTCTGCAGACTATATGACAGTCTCCATAGCCTCTGCCCAAAAGCTCCTTCACCTGATAAACAATTCCAGTAAGGTTTGAGAATACAAAATAAATGTACAAAAATAAGTAGAATTTCTATACAGCAATAATTTCCAAGCTAAGAGCCAAATTAAGAATGCAATCTCATTCACATAACCAAAATAGGAATAAAATACCTAGGAATACACATAACCAGGAGGTGAACAATCTCTACAATGAGAATTACAAAACATGGGTGGAAGAAATCAGAGTTGATACAAACAAATGAAAAAAATTCCATGTTCATAGATAGAAAGAGTCAATATTGTTGAAATGACCACACTACCCAAAGCAACTTTTAGATTCAATTCTATTCCTATCAAACTAGCAATGACATTCTTCATAGAATTAGGGGAAAAAATGGTCTAAAATTCATATGGAACCAAAAAAGAGCCTGAATAGCAAGAGAAATCCTAAGCAAAAAGGACAAAGCTGGAGGCATTACACTACCCAATTTCAAACTCCACTACAAGGCCACAGTAACTAAAACAGCATGGTATTGATACAAAAACAGACATATAGATCAAGGAACAGAATAGAGAACCTAGAAATAAAGCCACACATCTATAACCATCTGATCTTCACCAAAGTTGACAAAAACAAGCAATGGGGAAAGGACTCCTCATTCAATAAATTGTTCTGAGCCAACTGGCTAGCCATATGCAGAAGATTGAAACTGAAATTCTTATTTTCAACGTATAGAAAAATCAAAATGGATTAAAGATATAAATTAAAACCTAAAACTATAAAAACTCTAGAAGATAACCTAGAAAATACCATTTTGAACATTGGCCTTGGCAAAGATTTTATGACAAAGACTCCAAGAACAATTGCAACAAAAACAAAAGTTGACAAGTAAGACCTAATTAAACTAAAGACCTTCTACACAGCAAAAGAAGCTGTCAACACAGTAAACAGAAAACTTACAGAATTGGAGAAAAATTTGCAAACTATGCATCTAACAAAGGTCTAAAATCTAGAATCTATAAGAAACATAAACAAAGAAGCCAAAAGCAAACAACCCCATTAAAAACTGTGCAAAAAGCATGAACAGACGCTTCTCAAAAGAAGACATAGATGCAGCCAACAAACATATGAAACAATTCTCACCATCACTAACCATTAGAGAAATGCAAATCAAAACCACAATAAGATAGCAGTCAGAATGGCTATTATTATAAAGTAAAAAAAAAAACATTCTCATGAGGATATGGAGAAAATGCAATTTGTAATAGAACAGTTAAGCAGATGAAAAAAATGTTGGAAGGGTAAGAGAATTATGAAGTACTAGAAAAAAATTATACTCATTGAATTATCAGTATGATGTTAGGGAATCCATTCTTCTCCACTGAGGTGATAAGAATACAAAGCTATTTACATTGAGGTATGAATGAATGATTAAGAATAAATAAAATGACTTAGGAGTTCTCTGCATAAATGACTACTCCCTCAACTCTTTCCCGCCATGAATCTTCATTAACAGCGTATGGTTACTTTCTCTATTTATCTTTTTGGTATAGATATATCTGCTAAGAATCTGAGTTTCTTCCTGTTTCCTGGCACATTCCGAGTGATACTGTTCTAATGAGTCCCCATAGACTAGAATGTTGACTATAATTTTTATTTTTCCTTTCAACCTCAGATCAGGTGCCTATCCCTGCTAAAATCAGTTATGGTTCTGTGGATCGGTTGAAATCGTTTGTACTGAAGTACCTCTTCATCAGTGACTGTGAGACAGAAGGAACATTGAACATAAAATGATTAATGTTTTTTACATTTAAGTATATTTATTTTTCTTTTAAAGGTGCATTTAGAATATAGGTCTTTATTCCACAGGTTAGATAATAAGGTTTATTCATACTCCCATTATCAAGATACCTCTGTATCTGTAATATGCCTATGTTCTTACTTTCTAAATTGCCTTTTATCTTGAACTAAAGTTCAAAGTTCAAGACATAAATAGTTTGGCTTTTTTGCATAGGAAACACATAGTTACACACACACACACACACACACACACACACACACACTGCTACTATTTAGACTGCAAGGCACCTAATAAATCTATAGCACTGTCTTCTTGGAATCAGTGCCTTAAAGAATGAAGATGTAATTGAGTGGTTAAATAAAATTCATTCCAAGAACAATCGGATCCTCAGGGACTATTTTGCTATTGAAACTCTTGCTATTAGAGTGAACTAATTGCACTGAAGAATTATTTCAATTCATTGATTTTTAAAAATTTGTTTACCACTACTCGTGTTTGGATAATTAAATCTCAATATAGGTTGAACAGGAGATTTTTAGCTAAGAAATGTTACTATACTTAACAATTTTTTTTTCAAAAACACTGTATGAATAGTTTAGAGAAAATTAGGCATTAGTTTAAAAACTCTCTATATTGGTCTTTCTAAAACCATATTTAGGGACATTTTGAATTAAACAGAAATGTTGGCAACTATATCATTGGAAGTCTGCAAATTGGAATTTCTCCTCTTGAGAAATATCCTACTGCCTATCTGTGTCTTATGATTTATTTGCTTCATTTTATGCCTTATAAATTTACCCAAGTTTACAATGTCAGGCATATGATCTGTTCTTCCGAGTCATGCCAGGATGAATGGGTAAACAGGGGGCGATATTTGTCAAATGTTTAATTATCAGGCTCATTTGGCCCATCTGGTTAAGCTACTCTCCTTTTCCTTATTGCTGTGTGTTTCTCCCTGATTATCTATTTGTTTAAAAAGAGACTATACCTAGGTCAAAAGCACAGAGGCAGAGTTGTTATCCTTTTGGATCTCAAGATTATCCTTTCAAGTTGCTATTTTCATCTCATTTCTTCCTGTGTTCTCAGCTTAAAAAGGCAACATTCCATATAATAGTGCTAATTCTAAATCAGCCAAAGAGACAGTTATATGCATTGTGTAAACCAAGTTGTAATCCTGGCTTATGCCAGGAAAAATGGTCTTGTCAATGAGCATGTGAAAAATTTACTATCTCCAAATTCAGATTTTTCCTCTTTTGCTTTTTGTATTTTTTAATATTTTAGAATCAATATTTGGTTTGAAATATAACAAAATAGTTTAAGATATCAAGGGCCATTATAAGAGAATTCATAATTTTTAAACCATCACTTATTTTATTCTAATACAGTAGAATGACAAACTTATGATAAAAGTAAATATATTTTGACAGGGGAAGAAATATGACCTGAGGGTGTCCATGGCAGAATGAATATAAAAAAGGACTTCCATCATGGCTGTTAAATATGAAATGGCATTTTCAGCTACAGAGCTCAATAAAGGTTTTGTAAGCCCTATGGTTTGAAGGCAAAGTATTAGTGCAGGCACGGTGGCTCACGCCTGTAATCCCATCACTTTGGGAGGCTGAGGCAGGCGTATCACCTGAGGTCAGGAGTTCGAGACCAGCCTGGCCAACATGGCGAAACCCTGTCTCTACTAAAAATACAGAAATTAGCCGGGCATGGTGGCGTGCACCTGTAATCTCAGCTACTTGGGAGGCTGAGGCAGGGAGATTCTCTTAAACCGGGAGGTGGAGGTTGCAGTGAGCTGAGATTATGCCACTGCACTCCAGCCTGGGCAACAGAGTGAGACTCTGTCTCAAAAAAACAAAACAAAACAAAACAAAAAAACTATCCACTAGTTACATTTTGTTTTCCATATGTTTGAGGCTAATTTAAAATTACTAAACAGTAAATTAATAATTATTTCTAAAGTTATAATCTCTACTTGTAGGGAGAATTTTATATTGATAACTAAATTACTATTATTGCTTTTTTCTCAATGGAACTTATATTACCTTGGGGAATATTTTATTTTATTGTAATATCATCATAGTTGTAGTGAGGAGAAATCATATGATTAATCATTTTGTGTTTAATTTCAACACTTCATTTTTTAAAAAAGTCTTAAACCTGCTTGTATTTTTATATGTTAATTAATTTGATAAATATTTTGAGCAATTATTATGTGCAGTTTATAACAACCAAGTATTTTTGAATAACACGTAACTAGATCTTATACTTATGTTGAGGCACATATACTTGTCATAAAAATATTTTCTTATTTGGAAAAAATTGTGCTAGGTAGAACTTAGTAGTTTTCTAGAATTGCCTTGATATTGACCTTAAAAAAAGATGGCAGTGTTCTTGTAAACTGACCTCTAACCAAAAGATATTGACTTTGAAGTTTGTAATTTAAAAACAAACAAATAAAGGAGATATAATTTGAAGCTTCATGGACGTTTAAAATTATCAGGGAAATATATGACTTATGAATTAAAAATAATCTCTATATACTTTTCTATTGGCCTTTTTTTTAATACCTTAAAGTTGGTTTTTCCCACGGGATTGTTTTCCTATCTCTTCTTTGCTACTGTCCCCCTATCATATCCAACCTTAAGGCTTTAACCCTACCTATGTATGAATGATCTTAAAGTCTATATGTATAAGTGTAACCTCTTATCCTCAAAGTGATCATTTTACAAAAACCTACTCACATTCTTCACTTAGGAATCTTCAAACCCACATCTAAAATTGATGTTATCATCCTCCTTTCTAAAACTGATCTTTTGGCCAGGTGTGAGTGGCTCATGCCTGTAATCTCAGCACTTTGGGAGGCCAAAGCTGGTGGATCGCTTGAGGTCAGGAGTTCGAGACCAGCCCGGCCAACATGGTGAAACCCCGTCTCTACTAAAAATACAAAAATTAGCCAGACATGGTGGCAGGTGCTGGTAATCCCAGCTACTCAGGAGGCTGAAGCATGAGAATCGCTTGAATCTGGCAGGTGGAGTATGCAGTGAGCCGAGATTGCACCACTACACTCCAGACTGGGTGACAGAGCGAGACTCCATCTCAAAGAAAAAAATAAAATAAAATAAAATAAAAAACTGCTCTTCCTACTCATTTCATTTTTTAAATGGTATTAGTATCATCCCAGTCATCCAGGATTGTTTTAAAAATAATTTATTTTCCTCAGGTCTACAGGTGGTCTACATCCCCAATACTACTCAACCCAATTTCTTCTTCTTGAGTCTGACAATTTCTATTAAAATATAAATAATCATGTCCAGGCTTTGAAATGCCATTTTACTATTTTCCTCATTCTCCAACTCTTTCAGTGAATCTACCAAGTACCCAATTGTAAAAGAGTTGCCATGCAACGTAGCTTAATTTATTTTTTCCCTTCTAATATACATTTAATGAGTTATTTAGGAGTTATTCTCAACCAAGTATCTTTTTAAGTTTGCTCCTGATTTCATCCCCTCGTGTATGATTCAGGATTATCCATGTGCTCTCACAATGTAAACCTTCCCAAATCCTCTACACATTTCAAAGCGAGGTTCAGACATTCACTCCCCTAAGACTCTTACACTGAAAATATAAAAATAATACTGTTTTCCCCTGAATTCTCATAATTGTTTGGTTTTGACACATTATTTATTCTACTCACAGTTATTCTATGTCCTTTCTCTTTTGAATAGTCTATTTTTATTATACCCCACCTACTACAGTTCATACAGCATATATTAAAGTTCACAATACATTTTTTGAATGAACTATAAATATTTGCATTAAAAATTGACAAGGTTATGTGATTAAATTACTCTATACAGTCAAAATTCAACCACGATGCATTTGAAGACTTTGCAAACTCCTGAACCCTTGATAAGACTTCTCATTCTGAAAGTGGGGATTTTAAGTAGAAACTGATTTGTCCTGTACTCCCAATAGATGATAGCGAGGTTTCTCCAATCTAGTGCTCTGAACACAGGGCACTGTATGTTCTCAGCCAGTCACAACCATATTGAGGACTAAGTACTCTCCATTTGATGCAGACAAAATTGTAACTGAGACGTAAAACTCCTTAGCAATCAAATGGAATAATTGTTTGTTTTTTACTTCAAATAGAAAATTGTTTTCTAAGACTAAAATACTTGAATTGTCAGACAATATAATCTCAGCTTGTATTAGTTTTTGAATGTTCCCATAGAGGAAGTGTAACAATCCATGCAATGTGAATAAATGGAAAGTAAACAAAAATTAAAATTTAAAAAATTACTCTATGTAAGTTAACAAAGACCACTGCTGTTATTTAAAAATAAAAATATAGAAGAAAATAGCATACCTACTAAGGGATCGATTTCAGTAGTCAATTGACAGGTTTGTAAATTCTATTTTTATGGATTAGAATAAGTCAAATTAGAAAACATTTTTCAAATGAAACCCATTCTTATATACTTGAAAGGACCAGAGAAAGAGAAATAAGCACTATTTTTAACATTCACACTGAATAAATAAATAAGCTTAGCCACAAAATATCTAATTCATGCAACAAATCCACATTATTGGTAGAGTCTTCGAGAAAAAATTATCAAGATCTTTCCTTTTTTCTGCACAAGAAATGTTAAACTCTTCTCCCATAAAATTACTGTTTAATTCTGCATATACAAAAAACATTACTTATGAGGTCCTGAATGTGATTAAAGCATGCTGCCTCCAGTATACCTTGTAGCATTGCCTAATAGTATTAAGATAATTAGATATCTGAAAATCATCTGTAGAAATCCTGTAATTTTGCAGTGGCTCACGCCTGTAATCCCAGCACTTTGGGAGGCCTAGGTAGGCGGATCACGAGGTCAGGAGATCAAGACCATCCTGGAAAACACTGTGAAACCCCATCTCTACTAAAAATACCAAAAAAAAAAATTAGCTGGGCATGGTGGCAGGCACCTGTAGTCCCAGCTACTTGGGAGGCTGAGGCAGGAGAATGGCGTGAATCCAGGAGGCGGAGCTTGCAGTAAGCAGAGATCGTGCTGCTGCACTCCAGACTGGGCAGTAGAGCGAGACTTCATCTCAAAAAAAAAAAAAAAAAAAAGAAAAAAAGAAAACAGAAATCCTGTAATTTTGAAGTTCATAAGTGAGGGAGAATGAAAAATAAAAAAGCTCTCAGTCACACATGGAACTACTTCTAAATAATCACTTTTCGTGAGAAACGTACTAGTCTGAGTTGTGAAAATTACACAAAATACAGTTGCAGATAACACAAGATATTAGCTCATTAATTAGATTTGGCTATTTATAAGGTTCAGTAATATTTACTCAGCACCATTTTGTTATTATTACGTAAAAAATTCAATTTTTATTGATCATATGTTCATTGTTGATCAGAGAAATTAATTGCTGTAATCAACAATTGATTTTGTTGATTAAAAATTTTAATTTTTTAGATGTACTAATAATAACAAAATGATAATGAATAAATATTAAATCTCCATTTTATCATTGAATTGTGGTTCACAGAGATGAAAAAGCTGTATCACAAAATTCTACCAATAACGTCCAGCAACCATATCAACTGGTCTCATTTTGTGATTATAAAATTCAGCAATCTTATTGTATTTCTCCAGTCAAATCTCTCTCCTCCCCTTTCTATTACATAATTTCCCAACATTCCTTTTCCTGCTTAACTCTCAGCAAGTATGCTTATCCCATTTCAAGAAGAAAATAGAATCAATCAGAGAGAACTACAAGCTCCCACAACCACAATCATCTATCTTCCAAAATCTGAGTCTATCTACTCTTCCTTTCTGCCTCTTACATTAGACAAACTGCCTATACTGCTACTATGGCCAACCCCTTTACAGTCCCTTTACAATCATCCTCTGTTGTCTATTCAAGGATATTATCCAGGTTGGCCTCCTGCTTTTTCAGTGCATCACATTTCCAGTGGATATTTCCTATTAATATTAATATAAAAAGTACCTTTCTACTCTTTCTTCTTCTTCCCAGAGTGATCGCTTTCCCCTCCAGCTCCAGTGAGTCTTTCTCTTACTATCTAGTACTGGATCTTGGGTTGCCTAATTTTCTGCTCTTTTAAAAGAAACTGTAAACATGTAATTAATTTGACACTGATAACTAATTCAAAAGTATTTATTTTGAAATAACAACTGAGATTTTCTCACATGAATAAAATTAGTTTTCTTGCCAATTCATTGGATATAAGTAATACAGAGAGAGCAACTATATATATATAATAGCAGCGAGAAATTGCCTGAATTCTGATCATGAAAAAAAAAGATACAATTTAAGAAGACTATTAGGTATAACAAATGTCACCTTGCATACACAGTTATTTACTTCTAGTCTTTATGGAGGTGGATGTTCATAGGTAGTGACTGCCACAATACACAGTAAGTATTGGTGAGAAAAAGAAAGGAGTGATGTGGCAGAGAAATACTACACCTTAATATAAAACTCTATATAAATGATATCATGTCTTTCCACAGTTGTGCATTTCTCTTTTCCAGACCTGCATCCCATAGCCCAACCTGTAACATATCCATACATTGATTAGAGAATTGAATTTATTGAGTACCGTGTAAACACTTTGAGGAATAACTCTGCCATACCTGGAAAAAACTAATTCCATAATGTACGTTCAGGAATATATCATGGAGATGACATGGTCATGGAATTACACATGGAAATAACTTCATGTTACTAAAATCAAATACACTTTTAAATTAATCATATTAAGTACTAAGAATTTTGATGGCACACTAATATTATCTGGTAAAAAGAGCATGCCAACTAGCATGCTAGCCATAGGGAAATTTGACTACAAGTTATTTATGTTTCTTCTTCCTTCTCTTCTCCAAATAAATTCCAGTAAAAAGGGTGTTAACATGGAATTTTTTATTGGTTTCCTAAAATAAAAATTAGATGAGAATGTATATTGTGAGACAGATCATTCTGCAGAAAGCACGTACCAAGGATCAATTTGCTACATTTAAATGTCTCAGTTACATCAAGAGTCTAAAACAATTGTGAGTATATGGATATGAGGAAATATTAAGATTTCTTTGAAGAAAGGTGCTGCTGAACTGTGATTCTATGTAAAAATTTGACTGGTGATGGGTCAAAATTCTATCAAAAGCAGTTAGCAAGCTGATAGAAAAAATGTAAGCCAAGGAATGAAAAGCTGACCACATTTCTCTTCACATATCTGATATTTCTCTGGGACTGGTGATGGCAGGGAAAGGGATACCTATAACTTTGAAACAAACTGGAAGCTTTGGATATTATAAAACCTAGATATTCTAAGTATAACTTAGTAACTATATTTTACAACTTAAAGTGACCATAAAACTATGAATTTTCTATTAATTAACAGAGAATCTTTGGACTGTGGAGTGTTCATTCATTTAGAAGAACAACAAAAGATAAAATAGATCTCTTTATTATTACAATTCAAGAGTCCTAATTATTCAACCCTAAGATTACAAGATTTATGGAAAGCTATCTGGCTTCTGAGAATAGTACAGTTTTGACTTAAGTTATTAGGCAAAAGTAAAAAAAAAAAGAGTTAGTATATTTTCCTTATTGGACATTGTTTTGTTTTGAGATTAAAATATTATAGCTAGTAAACTTTAATTGAATTTATCCCTCTTTTCCTGCTGCTTTTTAAAATAATTTTATTTCTCCAAATATTAAACTATACCACAAAATTAAGTTATTTTTTGTTTCCAAAAAACTTAACTATCAATTTCTTTTTTAAAGATTACATTTAATGGAGATCCTTTAGAAAGGAAACATAATACTAAAATCCCATTGTTTAAATTTTGGTTTCTCTATTACATTTTATTCAAACAGGTATGAAATAAAGCATATCGTATTTGGCCTCTACAGAACGCTATGATGTCAAAGATCTGTCTAATTTATTTCATAAGATGTGTAAGTGACTAAGAAAAAAATATCAACCAAAGGGAATTTTGGCGTTTTCAATAAAATTACAAATTTGGGTGTTACGTTTTCTTCTATAGCATTCATTTTAATTAGTTTATATCTTTTTATATGAGGTACTCTGAATACGAACCCTTCAGAAAACAATAATGTATCATATAACAAGCAGTAGAATGCAGTGGTTAAAAAAGAGGCTGGACACTCGAACAAGGTATTAATACTTGGTCTATAATTTACCTGCTGCGCAACATTGCACATATTATTCAACCTGTCTGCCCATCAATTATTGTTATTGATCATTATGAGAGAGTGAGATGAGAAGCTACCTTTTAATGATGCTGTGATGATCAAATGAGCTAATACATCTAAAGTGTTTAAAATGGAATATCTAGCATATTGTAAACACTCAAAATTGGTTTTCGTTGCTAAATTTTGTATGCATTTCCTCATGTAATTTTTTATCCACCTATATAAAATTGGCATCTTTCTTTTTTACAGATCAGGAAAGGGACTGTAGAGAATTTGAATATCATAACTAAAATCATATTTAATTACAGAATTCAAAAGAGAAAATCTGACTCCAATGCTCTGTCTCTCTCTTTTCCAATTTAACTTAGTTTAAGTTCAGGGGTACATATGTAGGTTTCTTATGTAGGTTTCTTATGTAGGTAAACCTGTGTCATGGAGATTATTTCATACAGATTATTTCATCACCCAGGTTTTAAGCCTAGGACTTATTAGTTATTTTTCTTAATTCTCTCCCTCCTCCCACCCTCCACCTTCCAATAGGCCCTAATGTGTGTTGTTCCCTTCTATGTGTCCATGTGTTCTCTTCATTTAGCACCCACTTATAAGTGAGAACGTGCAGTATTTGATTTTCTGCTCCTGCATTATTTTGCTAAGGATAATGGCTTCCAGCTCCATCTATGTTCTGGCAAAGGACATGATCTTGTTCTTTTTTCTGACTGCATAGTATTCCATGATGTATATGTACCATATTTTCTTTATCCAGTCTAACACTGATGAGGATTTAGGTTGATTCCATATGTTTGCTACTGTGAATAGTGCTGGAATAAACATTTGTGTGCATGTGTCTATGATAAAATAATTTATATTACTTTGAGTATATACCCAATAATGGAATTGCTGGGTTGAATGGCATTTCTGTTTTTAGGTCTTTGAAAAGTCACCACAATTTTCCACAATGGTTGAACTTATTTAGACTTCCACAAAGAGTGTATAAACATTCCTTTTTCTCTGCAACCTTGTCATCGTCTGTTATTTTTTGACTTTTTAATAATAGCCATTCTGACTGGTGTGATATCTCATTGTGGCTTTGATTTGCATTTCTCTAATAATCAGTGATGTTGAGCAATTGTTCATGATTATTGGCCACATGTATGTCTTCACTTGAAAAGTGTCTGTCCAAGTCCTTTGCTCACTTTTTAATGGGGCTGTTTGTTTTTTGCTTGTAAATTTGTGTAAGTTACTTATAGATGCTGGATATTAGACCTTTGTCAGATGGATAGCTTGCAAAAATTTTCTCCCATTATGTACATTGTCTGTTCACTCTGTTGATCATTTATTTTGCTGTGCCAAAGCTCTTTAGTTTACTGAGATCCCATTTGTCAATTTTTACTTTTGTTGCAATTGCTTTTGATGTCTTCATCATGAAATCTTTGCCCATGCCTATGTGCTGAATGGTATTGCCTAGGTTGTCTTCCAGGGTTTTCATAGTTTTGGGTTTTACATTTAAATCTATCTTGAGTTAATTTTTGTATATGGTGAAAGAAAGAGGTCCAGCTTCTTTCAATCTTCTGTATATGGCTAGCCTGTTATGCCAACACCATTTATTGAATAGGGAATATTTTCTCATTGCTTATTTTTGTCAGGTTTGTTGAAAATCAGATGGCTATAGGTGTGCAGCCTTATTTCTGGGTTCTCTGTTGTGTTCCATTAGTCTATGTGTCTGTTATTATACAAGTCTCATGCTGCTTTGGTTATTGTAGCACTGTAATATTCTCTGAAGTTGAATAGTGTGATGCTTCCAGCTTTATTCCTTTTGCTTTGGACTGCCTTGGCTATTTGGGCTCTTTTTTAGTTCCATATTAATTTATAATAGTTTATTACAGTTCTACAAAGAATGTCATTGGTATTTAAATAGTAATAACATTGAATCTATAAATTGCTTTGGGTAGTATGGCCATTTTAATGATACTTATTCTTCCTATCCATGAGCATGAAATGTTTTTTCATTTGTTTGTGTCATCTCTGATTTCATTCAGCAGTGTTTTGTAGAGATTGTCCACCTCCTTGTTCATCTGTATTCCTAGGTATTTTATTTATTTTTTGTGGCAATTGTGAATGGGATTACATTCCTCATTTTTCTCTTGGCTTGACTGTTCTTGGTGTATAGGAGTGCTAGTAATTTTTCCAGATAGATTTTGTGTCCTGAGACTTTGCTGAAGTTGTTTATCAGCTTAAGAAGCTTTTGGGCCGAGACTATGTGATTTTCCAGATATAAGGTCATGTCATCTGCAAACAGGGATAATTTGACTTCCTATCTTTTCTATTTGGATGTCCTTTATTTCTTTCTCTTGCTTGATTGCCCTGGCCAGAACTTCTAATACTATGTTGAATAGGAGTGGTGAGAGAGGGCATTCATGTCTTGTGCTGCTTTCCAAAGGAAATGCTTCTGGCTTTTGGCTATTCAGTATGATGTTGGCTGTGGGTTTGTCATAGATGGCTCTTATTATTTTGGGTATGTTCCTTCAATATCTAGTTTTTTAAGAGTTTTTAACATGAAAGGGTGTTGAATTTTATCAAAAGCCTTTTCTGCATCTATTGAAGTAATCACGTGGTTTTGTCTTTAATTCTGTTTATGTGATGAATCACATTTCTTGATTTGCATATGTTGAACCAATTTGTAAAACATATTTTTGGATATCATCTACGAGAATTTCCCCAACCTAGGTAGAGAGGATGACATTCAAATTCAGCAAATGTATAGAACCCCAGTAACATACTTCACAAGAAGGTAATCCTGAAGACACATCAACATCAGATTCTCCTGGGTCAAAATGAAATAACAAATATTAAAGTCAGCTAGAGAGAAAGGTCAGGTCACCTACAGAGGGAAGCTCATCAGACTAACAGCAAACTTCTCAGCAGAAACGCTACAAGTCAGAAGAGACAGGGACCAATATTCAACATTCTTTAAAAAAAGAAAAAAGAAATTCCAACACAGAATTTCATAACTGGCTAAACTAAGCCTTATAAGCAAAGGAAAAATAAGATCCTATTCAGGCAAACAAACTCTGAGGAAATTTTCTACCACCAGATCTGTCTTGCAAGAGTTCCTGAATGAAGCTCTAAACATAGAAAGGAAAGACCTACCAGCCACTACAAAAATGCATTGAATTACACAGACCAGTGACACTGCAAAACAACCATAAGAAAGTCTGCAGAATAATCCGTTAACATTATGATGACAGGATTAAATCAACAAATATTAATACTAACCTTAAATGTAAATGGTCAAAATGCCCCAATAAAAAGGCACAGAGTGGCAAACTGGATAAAGAACCAAGACCCATTGGTATGATGTCTTCAAGAGACCCATCTCACATGTAATGACACACATATGCTCAAAATAAAAGGATGGAGAAAAATCTACCAAGCAAATGAAAGTCAGAAAAAAAAAGCAGAGCTGGAATGTTACTTTCAGACAAACCATAACTTAAGCCAACAACAACAACAAAAGACAAAGAAGGGCATTGCATAATTGTAAAGGGTTCAATTCAACAAGAAGATCTATCCATTCCAAATATATATGAACACAACACAGGAGCACTTAGATTTATAAAACAAGTACTTAGAGACCTTCAAAGAGACTTAAAATCACATACAATAATAGTGGGAGACTTTAACACCCCACTGACAATATTAGATTATTGAGACAGAAAATTAATGAAGTTGTTCAGGACCTAAACTCAGCACTGGATCAAGAGGCCCAGATAGACACTGAAATAACTCTCCACCCCAAAACAACGGAATATACATTTTTCTCATTGCCCCATGGCACTTACTTTAAAATTGATCACATGATTGGAAGTAAAATACTCCTCAGCCAATGTGAAAGAACTGAAATTATTCCAAAAAAATCTCTTGGACCACAGCACAATGAAATTAGAAATCAAGACTAAGCAATTAACTCAAAATCATACAATTACATGGAAGCTGAATGACTTTTGGGTAAATAATGAAATTAAGGCAGAAATCAAGAAGTTCTTTGAAACTCAGAGAAATTATACAATATACCAGAATCCCTTGGACATGGTTAAGGCAGTGTTAAGAGGGACATTTATAGCACTAAATACCCATATCAAAAAGTTACAAAGATCTAAATTTAACAACCTAACATCACAACTAAAAGAACTAGAGAATCAAGAGCAAACAAATCCAAAAACTAGCAGAAAACAAGAAATAACTAAAATCACAGATGAATAGAAGGAGACTGAGACATGAAAAACTCTTCAAAGTATCAATGAATCCAGGAGCTTTTTTTTTTGAAAATATTAATAAATTCCATAGACCACTAGCTAGACTAATAAAGAAGAGAAGATTCAAATAAACATAATAAGAAATGACAAGGAAGATGTAATATCTGTACATAAACTAGAAAACATACAAGAAATTGATAAATTTCTAGACACATACACCCTCCCAAGCCTGAACCAGGAAGAAATTGAATCCCTGAACAGACTAATAATTAAATTTGAAATAGAGTCAGTAATACATAGCCTACCAACCAAAAAAATTCCAGGATAAAATGGCTGAATACTATCATAGCTGAATACCACCAGGTGTACAGATAAGAACTGTACCATTGCTGCTGAAACTATACCAAAAAAATTGAGAAGGAGGGACTCATTCTATGAGGCCAACATCGTCTTGATACTCAAACCTGGCAGAAAAAATCCAAAAAGAAAACTTTAGATCAATATCCTTGAACAACAATGAAAATATTCTCAACAAAATACTGGCAAAAAGCTTATCCACCGTGATCAAGTGGGCTTCATCCCTGGGATGCAAGGCTGGTTCAACATACACAAATCAGTAAATGTAATCCAGCATATAAACAGAACCAAGACAAAAACCACATGATTATCTCAATAGATGCAGAAAAGGCCTTTCATAAAATTCAATAGCTCTTCATGCTAAAAACTCTCAATAAATTAGGTATTGATGGGACATATTTCAAAATAATAAGAGATATTTATGACAAACCCACAGCCAATATGATACTGAATGGGTAAAACCTGGAAGCACAAGACAGGGATGCCCTCTCTCACCACTCCTATTCAACATAGTGTTGGAAGTTCTGGCCAGGGCAATCAGGCAGGAGAAAGAAATAAAGGGTATTCAATTAGGAAAAGAGGAAGTCAAATTGTCCCTGTTTGCAGATGACATGATTGTATATTTAGAAAACCCCATTGTCTCAGCCCAAAATCTCCTTAAGCTGATAAACAACTTCAGCAAAGTCTCAGGATACAAAACCATTGTGCAAAAATCACAAGCATTCTTATACACCGATAACAGACAGAGAGCCAAATCATGAGTGAACTCCCATTGACAATTGCTTCAAATAGAATAAAATACCTAGGAATCCAACTTACAAGTGATGTGAAGGACCTCTTCAAGGAGAACTACAAACCACTGCTCAATGAAATAAAAGAGGACACAAACAAATGAAGAACATTCCATGCTCATGGATAGGAAGAATCAATATCGTGAAAATGGCCATATTGCCCAAAGTAATTTATAGATTCAATGCCATCCCCATCAAGCTACCAATGACGTTCTTCACAGAATTGGAAAAAACTACTTTAATGTTCATATGGAACCAAAAAAAGGGCCTGTATTCCCAAGACAATCCTAAGCCAAAAGAACAAAGCTGGAGGCATCACGCTACCTGACTTCAAACTATACAACAAGGCTATAGTAACCAAAACAGCATAGTACTGGTACCAAAACAGAGATATAGACAAATGGAACAGAACAGAGCCCTCAGAAATAATACCACACCTGTACAACCATCTTATCTTTGACAAACTTGACAAAAACAAGAAATGGGGAAAGGATCCCCTATTTAATAAATGGTGCTGGGAGATAAATGGTGCTGGCTAGCCATATGTAGAAAGCTGAAACTGGATCCCTTCCTTACACCTTATACAAAAATTAATTCAAGATGGATTAAAGACTTAAATGTTAGATCTAAAACCATAAAAAACCCTAGAAGAAAACCTAGGCAATACCATTCAGGACATAGGCATGGGCAAGGACTTCATGTCTAAAACACAAAAAGCAATGGCAACAAAAGCCCAAATAGACAAATGGGATCTAATTAAACTAAAGAGCTTCTGCACAGCAAAACAAACTACCATCAGAGCGAACAGGAAACCTACAGTATGGGAGAAAATTTTTGCAATCTACTCATCTGACAAAGGGCTAATATCCAGAATCTATAAAAAACTCAAACAAATTTACAAGAAAAAACAAACAACCCCATCAACAAGTGGGCGAAGGATATGAACAGACGCTTCTCAAAAGAAGACATTTATACAGCCAACAGACACATGCAAAAATGCTCATCATCACTGGCCATCAGAGAAATGCAAATCAAAACCACAATGAGATACCATCTCACACCAGTTAGAACAGAGATCATTAAAAAGTCAGGAAACAACAGGTGCTGGAGAGGATGTGGAGAAATAGGAACACTTTTACACTGTTGGTGGGACTGTAAACTAGATCAACCATTGTGGAAGACAGTGTGGCAATTCCTCAGGGATCTAGAACTAGAAATACCATTTGACCCAGCCATCCCATTACTGGGTATATAGCTAAAGGATTATAAATCATGCTGCTATAAAGATACATGTACACGTATGTTTATTGTGGCACTACTCACAATAGCAAAGACTTGGAACCAACCCAAATGTCCATCAATGATAGACTGGATTAAGAAAATGTGGCACATATACACCATAGAATACTATGCAGCCATAAAAAATGATGAGTTCATGTCCTTTGTAGGGACATGGATGAAGCTGGAAACCATCATTCTCAGCAAACTATCACAAGGACAAAAAACCAAACACTGCACGTTCTCACTCATAGGTGGGGACTGAACAATGAGAACACATGGACACAGGAAGGGGAACATCACACACCGGGCCTGTCATGGGGTGGGGGGGAGGGAGGAGGGATAGCATTAGGAGATATACCTAATGTAAATGACGAGTTAATGGGTGCAGCACACCAACATGGTGCATGTATACATATTCAACAAACCTGCACATTGTGCACATGTACCCTAGAACTTAAAGTATAAAAAAAAAAATACTGGCAAACCGAATCCAGCAGCACATCAATAAGCTTTTCCACCATGATCAAGTAGGTTTATCCCTAGGGTGCAAAGTTGGCTCTACATATGCAATGCTCTCTTAAGCTGTACCACATGATGTTTTACCGACTAACCACAAAAAGAATAAAAAATAAATTGAAGATTGGTTAAGTTCCTGTTTTTTGTCTTGAATTAAACACATATCTTTTAGTAATGTATAATCAATTGGCCATCTCAAATTGCACCAAATATGTGTATACATAGTACACTGTGTTTTAGTTCTACACATTTTCCTTTCCTGGCAACATATTCAGTTTTTCAGATATTACTATCAATTGTTTCTTACCTATGTGAGGCACTATTGTCATTGGAACAATGCTGTCATTATAGTAAAAGTTCATTGAAGGCAAATCATTTTGTTCTTAAATGAGAGCTACACTACCACAATTTTTTAAATCATCACATCTTTTTGCTCTGACTAATGTTTAGCTAGTTCTCTCCAATTTGATATGACAGCTTCATAAATTGTTTTCTACTCAAAGATTAAACTATGCCAAGAAATTATGAAGTGCCAAGAATAACTGACAACACATAGAACTAAATACTGTTTCAATAAACCAATATTTGCAAATACATTGTAAACAATTATCAAATATTTTACTTCTATGATTCCAATCCATCATTCTCCTTAAACAGTACATGTATGCAATTTGCACAAAACCATTTTCTGCAACATGTCCTCGAGGAAATGTGTTCCAATGGCATTTAATCACAGGTGCCAAGAATGAATCCACACTGGACTCTATGTGCAGATAGTAAATCATCTGCTAATGAGCTATCACAGTTTTTACTACCTAAATAGTTTGAAAAATAGTAACAACTAGAAAAAAACATGAAAAAATGTTTTAATAAAAGAGTATATGTCAAAGATTTGCATTGCAACCCATATTAAGAGAGAATTTCATATTTTCACTTTAGTATCTACTTTATTTTATACTTGTATTGCTGATAGGCAAGAAGATATTTTTTTCTCACAGTTTTAAATATATGCCTATAACTGAATAACCTAATTTACACAAAGATGTTTGTCTAAGAGACACCAAACTATGTAAGATAAAAATGAAATCAAATATATATACGTGTGTTTATGCAGACATATCCATATATAAAAATTTATGTCTGTAAATAGTTATAGATAATAATAGATTATATACCTACATATATAAAACAGTTAAATTTACATATAAATAGATGGACATTTACATATATTTGTAGTGTGAGAGGATATGTGTATGTGTACATATTGCCTTAGTATTTGTATGTTTTGAAATTTCAAACAAGTAATCATAATATATATATGTTATTAAACTATATTTAGTTAGGATAATAAAATAAACACAAACCAATATACTGTTTCAAGTTTTATTTCACAAGGAGTAAAAAAGGTTACTTCTGTTACATCAAACATAAGATCATGTCTTTTACAGTCTCAGATTGAAATAATAAAGTGGAAACATATTAGGTAATTCAACCAATACCTTGCTGATTTGTCAATATCTTTTAATACTATTGTTATTGAATTAAATATCAACTATCAGATAATATACTTAAGATAAAAAATTTAGCAACTTATTCTTTGATTCTACTCATCTTCATCTTTTGTTTTCTATATTTTAATTGAAGAATGCCTAGTTTTAGAGAGGGTCTGAATTTAAAAATGTTTAACTTGTAGTTTAAAAAATTACGAAAAAATATTGAAGAGCTTTATAAGTATTGGTTCATGATTTCAATGATTTCTATTTTTATCAAAGAATGAATTGAAATATAACTTCAAATGTAAAGCAACATACTTAAGCAATAATTAAAATTATTTGCAAATGATATGTGAAGTTAAGCAGAACATCAGAATACTAGTTGATGGAAATTTCTCTTTTTCTGAGAAACATATAAAAATGTTAGCCTAAATACTTTGAGTTTAAGAGGATGTTCAAACACAAAACAAACTTCACTGTGTTTTTTGATATAAATTACAGATATGTGCTTTCTTTAATGAAGAATTGTGCATTTTTTGGTTCATTTTGAGTATGCAAATTTGACTTATAAAAAATAAAAATGCAAACAATTTTTAAAATATTTTTTCAACTTACACAAAGTTTTTGAAGTTATACAACTTGTTTAACTATCATGGTATTGATACAGTTTGGGTCAGTGTGCCTGCCCAAATGTCGTGTCAAATTGTAATCCCCGGTATTGCAAGTGGGACCTAGTGGGAGGTGATTGGATCATGGTGGTGGCTTTACCTTTTGGTGCTGTTTTCATGGTAATGAATGAGTCATCCTGAGATCTGGTTGTTTAAAAGTGTGTAACACCTCCCCTCTCTGTCTCTTCCTCCTGCTCCAGCCATGTAAACTGTGCCTTCTTCCCCTTGGCCTTCCACTATAACTGTACATTTCCTGAGGCCTCCCCAGGCATGCTTCCTGTAGAGTCTGCAGAATGGTGAGTGGATTAAACATCCTTTTTAAAAATAAATTATCCAGTCTCAAGTATTTCTTTATAGCAGTGTGACAACAAACTAATGCAGGTATATAACAAAACTTTGTAGGAAGGAGAATTATCATTCAATAATTGTTGATTCAGGTACTCAGAAAAATAATACAAATTGTAATTATTGGCTATTAAAATTATCTACCATTCTTTAATATTTAACCATTCCATATAGTTTTTGATCTGTAAATAGTAAACTGTAGTCCATATAAACTTATTAAGCATTTTATTACTAATGTACAACCCAAAATGATAAATCTACTTTATTATAGTGTATGTGTATATATATATATATGTATATATATATAAATTTAAAATAAGTGGGAATTTTTTAGTCCCAACAGCTAGGTGAGTGTGTTGTTTTTTGTGTGTGTTTCTTTTCTGTGTGTGTGGGTGTGTGTTGTTGTTGTTGTTGTTTTGTGTTCGTTTTTGCTTACTGAGTATTTTATTAACCAATCAAGTTAATCAAGTTGACCCTAAGATGGTAAGATGCACTATAAATGTGAGAAGCACATTCATTGTTAATAAGATGTTCTCAATTAATTAGAAAGTATACTGAGTGTTACTATATACTTTACTATTACTAAAACTTCTAAATATCTATTGCTTCATAAAGAAAATAAAACTGGCCATGTATGCTGGCTCATGCTTATAATTCTAGCACTTTGGGAGGTGAAGGCAGGAGTGACCACTTGAAGCCAGGTGTTTAAGACTAGCCTGGGCAACGTAGAAAGACGCTGACTTTAAAAAAAAAATCAAATCTGCTGAGCATGGTGGCACACACCTGTAGTCCTAGGTAATTGGGAGGCTGAGGCTGGGGCATTACTTGAGCCCAAGAGTTTGAGGCTGCAGTGAGCTGGGATTGTGCCACTGCACTCCATCCTGGGTGACAGAGCAAGATCTTATCTCTAATCAGAAGAAGATAAAACTTTCTCCTTGCTAAACTAGGCATAAAATGAACATAAAATATGTTGATATTTTAAAAGTAGCTTAAAATATGACTGAGAGATAATCATGAATTTCCTAAGTAACACATCTTTTTGGAAAAAATAAAACAGAAGAAAAAGGAAATAATTTGGTTTGAGGTAAGTAGCTAAGATAATAGGAACAAACTGCAAGACCATAAAACTTTTCCAACAAGGCTAAAATAATGCACTATTTAAAAAGTATTTACTTTTCCAAGAAAATTTATGTTCTTTTATGCAATCTTCTCAGTATTTTTTGCAAACCTTCTCAAAGCCATGCAACAGACTGGAGAAAAGGCAGCAAAATACAATAAACTTCCTCTGACCTTCAGAGGTTTAGTAAAGTTGAGTAATTAGGAAAAGGTGAGATGAAACAACAATTCCTCATGATTACTATTTGTAAACCAGTCTGCACTTCAACAGTCTGCAACTACTGACAAAATATTAGGTTAAAATAGGCAGAATTTAACTGATAATGATAATTTAAAAGTGCAAAAATTGGTAAATTTAAATATCTAATGTGAAATATCTAATGTTTGAAATTTTGTGACCTGCAAAAGCTATATTTAAATAACTTATTAAAACAAATACATATTTATGATCAGAAATTATAAAATAAACAAGAAAAAATCATCCAAAATCTAATTGCTCATAAGATTTGTGTAGTTATGTATGTTCAAAATACTTCATACATATATAATTAACATACCTAAATCTTTCTATGTACATGGTAAAAATAAAATCATAATGTATAAATAACTTGCTAATACTGCTGAATGTATATATAATAATAATGTATTTAAAATATTTACATGTTGCCATTGTAAACATAAAGGTTTATATATAGTTCAAATTGAACTTAAATTGCCTTTGGCAATGTGGGTACACAATTGTTTTTCTTTGTTTCTCTAATTTATTCATTTCTAGATTTAATTTTACAATCCACCAGTGACGTTCTGTGGAAAATATTTTCATGAGTCTTTACTGGCAGACTGATGAGTCTTTACTGGCAGATTTAGGTAGTAAATACTACTTAATATGGGTTGCAATGCAAATCTTTGACATATACTCTTTTATTAAAACATTTTTTCATGTTTTTTCTAGTTGTCACTATTTTTCAAACTAGATAGTAAATACTTTAGTAAATATTACACGTTTCATTGTAGAATGAAATATTAGCTGATGATCAATACAAACCAAGGAAATGAAATTAAATGCAATAGACACTTATGCATTAAAATACTTTCTAAAAATCATAAAATATAGATAAACTAATACAAAACATATGATCATTTGGTTATAAATGGTTATTTGTTTACATTTTTTACAGATGGTTCCCAAACTTGGATGCATATTATAACTATGTGGGGAGTCTTAAAAACTACTGATGCCTAGTCTGAACCTAGAGATTCTAATTGACTTGGTCTGGGGTATAATCTGTGTATATGAATTTTTTAAATGTTCCCTGATGTTTTTAATGTGGAACCAGTGTAAAGAGCTGCTGAGTAGCATCTCCAGGGACATTAAGAAATTTAACTTTTCAGTCTAATGTCAGTTTACAGAAATATTCCTCGTGTGTCCAGATATTAATTAAAAGTGTAGTTTTCCTATAAATCCCTCTGTATTTTCACTAGTATTTTTCAACTGATAGACATTTAACATATTATCTGTATATGTATAGTCAGCTAATAAATTGTATCTTTTTAAAACTCATATGTAATGATATGCAAGTGCCTAAATTTCAATTTAACTTAAAATTACTCTGGCTTTAAATATTCTCTTGCATTTTAAATCCTAAACTTGCTTTCCCTTCATAGATGCAAAAGAGCCCTGGGGAATTTAAAGATGATTTCTTCAAATTAACATACACAAGTAGACCTATATGGAACATACACAAATAGACCTATATGGAATCTCTTTAACAAGGGCAAGTTATGATTTATTTGTGTTAAATTTTGAGTATTGTATCTTTATCTAGATTATGGAAAACATATTATCCACACGTAGACACATGCATACACACTCACACACAATTTGAGTATTGTATCTTTATCTAGATTATGGAAAACATATTATCCACACGTAGACACATGCATACACACTCACACACAAACATGTATATGTGTATAAAGGCATTAGCGGAAAATGTACGTTCATACTAAATAGGCAAAAGCATTTATGGAAGCATTTTATTTTTATCAGTAAGATAGTTTTTATCCAATGAATACTTTATATAAACCTGATGCTTTTCTGTGAAGCATTTCTTTTAGCTCTAAAAGGAATGATATTATAAATGCTGAATAAAAAATATTTGAGGGTATTGTGTTTTAATATCATTATACCATATACATATTAGTTCTAAAAACAAATGCTTTCAAATATCCAATGTTTAACCATGCTAAAAATGATATCTCAATTGTTGCTACCAAATTTTTCTACTTTAGTATTTTCCATTGAAAGGGAAAAAATGTATATTTTCTGTAAATAAAAGCTTGTTTAAGGCCAAAGAATTTTATTATCAACCTAAAATATACTGCAAGAAGGTCTTAAATATTATAAATAGTATTAATACTTTTTTCTGTTGTTTGGTGGCATATGTTCGGCAAAGAGCAGTAGTAAAAGGCTTTGAAGTGGGAATCTACGTTTTCAGAGAGAAACTTTCACAAGTGTTGAAGCTGTATGGGCCTCAGATGTTCTTAAAGATCTAAGACAACAGAATTTCTCTCCAAACCATTAAAGTTTGAAGAGCAACTGAACAGATGTTCATTCTTTCATTTAATATTTCAGACAGCTGCACAATGGCACTGTGTCGTGTTTTTTTTTTTCTTCACTCTTTAAGAACATTTAAAAACTAAACTTGGTTTAAGGTCACTTCTGATGACAGTTTGAGCTGGTCTGACAGCTGTTTAAATGTTTTTGACATCTGCCTGGGAAGATGGAATTCCTGTCTTTCCTCTGCCTGAATTGATGCTACATGTTTTTTAAAAATAACTTTTATTCTTTCACAAAGTCAAAAAAGATATAAACTAATATTTTAAAAGGTTTTATATTTGAGATGCATATATCTATGTATATTTGTTGCATCTGCAATTCACCACCCCCACACAAGACATATAACTCTTTCTCCCAGAAGTGACATAATATGTCTCACATGTAATTAAAATTAAAAGAGTTTACTTCATTCATACTTTATGAGCAATAAAACATTATTGCTTATAAAAAAAAGAATCCCCAAAAGTTTAGTGTCATTTCCCTGAGAGGTACAGCAGATGGCAGGCACAGGTATATTAAATGTAATCTCTGTAATAACCTTAAATATACTTGCAATTATTTGAGATTAGTCTGAGTATTTGCATGAAAGCACTGTGGGACACCCAGATTTGGTCCGGCTGAACTTTGCTTTTCCCCATGGCTTATAGGTTTTGTTCAGGGAACTTAACGATTTCTTGGATATGTTCAAATCCCCTGCATACCTGAGTGGGGAAACTTCCTGAAGTGTATATTTTATACCATATGACATACAGGAAAGAAAAATCTGAGTGTTTTGAGTTTTTAACCTGATCCAAGGGAGCATCAGTACTGTGTTTTGCCTCAGAGAAAGCAAAAAGAGTGAAAAAGCTAAATATGACAAAATGTGATGTAGCTAAGATATGCTTCTACAATGTTGCATTGAAGAGGTTGGAACTATATTCTTTTCAAGCTGTGCTTGACTGTAGCAACAGAGCTCAAAAAAGAACTACCATAAACAGCCTACTATTCATAGTGGTGAGGGTAAAAATAAATTAGCTGGCTTCTAAAAACCCAAGAACTATATGGATAAATTTTAGCTGAAACTGGGCCCTTTTAGAAACTACCACTTGGTATACATATCTCAACACTAAGTTGTACGTGATAAATACTTACAATTTCATCTGTCAATTAAAATAATAATAATAATATTAAAACTACCACTAGCAAACAAAATAGATGAAAAAGCATAAATTTCTGTCACACTAAAATAGTTACTGGGATCTACTGTCATTCAAAATATATTACACTAAAAAGAAGACAGATATAATGTAAAAAAGCCAGACATTGTTTTATTTTATTAATAGTTATTACCATCACAGTTTATGTCTCATTGCCTCTATTCTATAGAGAGAGTATCTAAATCTTCATTATTTTATTGAACCCATCTGAAGATCTCATGGATAGCAAGTCAAAGGGGATTCAAGTTCATATTTGGCTAATTCCAAAGAATATTTTCTTTCCAATATATTTTCTTACTTTCCTTAATATCAATACCTCATTGTTTAGCAGTTATTGCACTAATTAAGATTTTGTCATATTTTATTTATTGAGTGAAGTTCATTTTCAAAGTAAAAAGCACCAAATCTTATACAAGTTACAAATGTAAAGAACCATAAGAACAATGTAGTCTAAATCATCTAATGTATGAGTGAACAAATTAAAGTCCAAGCCATATAATTAGTTGCAGTTAAAGAGGGAAAAGTTAGTTTTTGTTTTTTTCAATATGATACATTTGTGAAATGTTAGAGAATAAAATAAAACTCCAAGAAAAGTCACTCAGACTGAGAATTTAACAGGTTATATTGAAGTTCTCAATGTTTGGGAGGTCATTATAATTCTTAACAGTCTCACTTTTACAGTCAAGTCACAGTGATGACTCAATTTCTCTAGTTTTTATATTAAGAATTTGTTTTAAATAAAAGATGTTCTCTTTCTTTCTTTTTCTTTTTTTAAAAAACACCAAAAAAGGATGAATAAAATATTTTAAAAGTTTATTTTATTTATATTTAGCAATTATTTATTTAGCAACTAAAATGTGCCAAGTCCAATTCTTAGAGCTATGAATAAAAGAAAAAGGAAAACAGACAACTTTCCTATTCCTAAAGGACAGTTAAGAATGTTGCATGAGACAACAACTTAAGTAAACAAAACCAATTTAGCTTGTTTATATCGGCTATCAGATCAAATCAAATTTCATCTTCTTAAACAATATGACGAGTTTTAGATTATTTTGTTAATACATATTATAAATTCTCAATAAAATAATAGGTAATCATGTCAGGCATTAGACCTGTGTTATATATTGGGTTTAAATACATTTTATGCTTTTTTTCTCTGCTATGAGTTTTTAAATTATTTTACTTGTAAATACACACTATGCATCTCCAAAAAAGGGATAGTCCCTATAGCAGCTTTATGCAAATCAGAAAGATGTGCCCTGGTAGCTCGACAACTTGGTCTTAATCAGGAGGAGCATTGCAGCACCCTGAGTCCAGAGGTTCTGGCTCTTCACACGAGTGCAGCCATGCTCTGGTCTACTCCCACATATATCAGGTATCTGGTCTGTCACTGATGCCTCTGGCAACAGAAACAATCCAAGCTTTCCCAATCTTAAGTTGAAGAAAGGGTATCTGGTTTGATATTAGCCAAAGGGAAATAAACACGACGTCTGATGTGACAGGTTGGCAAAGAAAATGACCACAGCAGACAGTACATCAGCAGCATGGTCAAGACAGATGTATATGTCTGTTCCATTGAATGAATGCTTCCATGAAGCATTACTCTCAAGGGAGAAGTGTACTCTCAAGGGTACTCAGGGCCTTGTGAGAAGGTGTTGGTTTATATAGGAGGGGGTTGCTCCTCTGCTGCTCTCTCCAGGAGGCCTGGAATCTCTCACCTGCCCATGCCAGATAATGTGCTGTTATATAGCTACGGAGTATACCGTGCTTTTTAACTGAGAACTTTTTGCATTGAACAACCTGAATAGCTATAATGGATATAACATAATGCTTCATAAACTCACCTGACTATATAAATTGTTCCTCCTCCAAAAAAAAAAACATTTTTGGGAGACTTCTACAGAGGTCAGTAAAATAGTTCAATATATAAATGTTTGTATTAAATTGATATATTAAATTATATTAAATAAGTGTACTAAATTCAGCTAATTTTAAAAGCACTTGATTTAATTGTTAAAGGTTAATTCAAACAGTGCAAATTAAAATTGGAAAAATCTACTAATATGTACATACAAAGAAATAAAATTGTTAAAAATTACGCTGGAAATCGGAGTTACTATATAATCCAATCTACAACAATTTTTATGTACAACTATTACAGTATTTAGTAGATATTTAAATTACAGAGAGACGTGATAATAGAACTATTACCTTCAGTGAGAACATAGGACACTTTAATGTTATTTTGAGGACAAGAGAATTCTATACATCACTGATAAAACTGACAATTTTTATAAATTAGCAAATTGTTCCCACATACTTCATATTTCAATATTGACATATTTCATTTGGTTGCTGTTTATTTTTGAAACAATCTCAGAAGAGATATTTTTACTCTTAGGAAACATTGTGTCAAAATCATGATATAAATGAATGTATTTTATTCATTTTCTATACAAATAAGTTTGAAAAAAAATAAGACACAAATTATCAGCATCAGGATTAAAAGAGGTGGTATCAGTAAACCAGGCAGTATCACCAATACAGTACAGACATTAAAGGATAAAAAATACTGTAATTGGATTCATATAATAAATTTGAAAACAGATGAACTGGAGCCATTCCTTAAAGACAAATTACCAAAATCACTCAGAACAATATATAACCTGAACAGCCATGTATCTATTTAGAAATATTACATTTGCAGTTTAAAAGCTTCCAAAAAAAACCTTTGGTTTTAGATGGTTCCACTGGTGACTTCTACTGATTATTTAAGGGAAAAATGTTACTAACTTGATCATTTCTTACAGAAAATAAAAGATGAACAAAACTTCCTTTAAGAAACACACATTTTATGAGACCAGTATTACACTCATGTCAAAACAAAAGATAATAAGAGGAAATAAAACTACAGTCCAACATTTCTCCAGAGCATAGATACAAAAATCTTCAGTAAAGCATTAGAAAATTGAATCCAGCAATATCTATCTATATCTATATCCATATGTTTATCTATCTAAAGTGAGCAAACTTTTTAAAAATTCAGTATCTATGAATGTTGAAATAATCTAAGAAGCAAAATATTTTTCTCAGTTTGATACAGAATATCTAGAATAGGCATAGAGTTTACATTATATTTAATGAAGATGATTCTGTGTTCTCCCCTTAGGGTGGGAAACTAAGCAATAAATCTGCATCTATTGATATGATTACGGTTTTTTTGTTATGTCTATTAATAAGGTGAATTTTATTGCTGGATTTTTGAGTGTGGATACAGCCTTGTATTTCTTGAAAAATCTACTTGGTCCTGATGTATGTTTGTGTGTGTGTGTGTGTGTGTGCGTGTGTGTGTGTGGGAGAGAAAGAGACAGTGTGTGAGAGATGGATTTGATTTTCTAACACTTTCTTGAGAATGTCTGTGTTTACGTACAAGAGAGATGTTGGTTTTGTTTAGTAGTTTTGTTCTCTCAACACTTCTATTTTTTAGCAGCTCCTTGTGCTTCTTTATTTTTATTTTTTATTTTTTTGCTTATATTTGTGTATTCATAATAATCACATCACCTGTTTTATATTCTACTGGAAGTTTTAGAAATTATAACAAGGCAAGAGAAAGAAATAAAATACATTCAGATTAGTGAGAAAGAAATAAAACTATCACCATTCACAAATGACATAGTTGTATATGTAGAAAATTCCAGAGGATTGACGAAAAAAACCTCTTAGATATAGTAAGTGGCTTTAGCAAGTTTAGAGTATAAAAACAATTACAAAAGTGATATTTCTGATATAATAGGAATAAACAACAACTGAAATTTTAAAACACAATACTGTCTACAGTAGCTCCTCCCAAAATGAAATGCTTAAGTATAAATCTTTTACAACATGTGCACAATGTATATGTTGAAAACTAAAAAATGCTGATGAAAGACACCAAAGAAAACCTACATATATGATGTGATGTGTTGTGTTCATAGTTTGGAAGATTCGACATAGTTAAGAGGTTAACATTTGCCAAGTGAATTGATCAATGAAATGTAATCCCAATGAAAACTCCAACAAGATTCTTTTTAGATACTGATAAGTTGATTCTAAAACTTATATGGAAAGTTAAAGAAACAGAAATAGTCAAAAAATTTTGAAAAATAACAAAGTTGGGGAACTTACTCTTTCAGACTTTAAGAGATACTATAAATCAAAAGTAGTCCAGGCAGTGTGGTATCAATGAAAGGTAAAACTATGGAATAAAAGAGCAGAAGATCCAGAAATAGATCCACACACATACTTTAATTGATTTTCAATAAATATTCAATAGTAATTAAATGGAGAAAGGATAGTCTTGTCAACACAAATGGGCCTGTAACAACCAGACACCCACAGTCAGGAGAAAATGAACCTACAACTAATAATTTAACAATTAACTCAAAAGAGATAATTGACCTTAACATAAAGCATTCAATTTCAAAACCCTTAGAAGAGGAGAAAATACCTTTGTGACCTTGGATAAGGCAAAGAATTCATAGATAAGACACCAAAAGAACAATATACAACAGACAAGCCTGTAAATTGTGCTTCATCAAAGTTAAAATGTTCTTGCTTTGTGAAGGGAACTGGTAAAAGGATAAAAAGACAAGTTACAAACTGGGGGAAAATATTGCAAATTAAGTTTCAGAGAAAAGACTTACATCTAGAATATATGAGTTATTATAAAAATGCAAAAGTAAGAAAACTAGTAACCCCAATTTTATTATTTTATTTTATTTTATTTTAATTTTTTTGAGATGGAGTCTTGCTCTGTTGCCCAGGCTGGAGTGCAGTGGCACGATCTCAGCTCACTGCAAGCTCCGCCTCCTGGGTTCACGCCATTCTCCTGTCTCAGCTGCCCGAGTAGCTGGGACTACAGGCGCCCGCCACCACGCCCGGCTAATTTTTTGTATTTTTAGTAGAGACGGAGTTTCACCATGTTAGCCAGGATGGTTTTGATCTCCTGACCTGGTGATCTGCCCTCCTCAGCCTCCCAAAGTGCTGGGATTATAGGCGTGAGCCACTGCGCCTGGCCAGTAACGCCAATTTTAAAACAGGCAAAAGATGGGAACGGACATTTCACCTAAGATGATAAATGGGAAGAAAATCAACAAATGAAAGAATGCTCATCAACATTAGTAACTAGAGAAATAAATACACATTATAATCTATTAGAATAACTAAACAAGACAAAATAAAAAACTAGCAAGGATGTAGAACAAGAGAAACACTCCTACATTGTTGATGAGAATGCAAGATGATGTAGTTTCTCTAAAAAATAGTATTAAAGTTTCTTATAAACTTAAAAAATACTTATTGAAGCACCTGGGAATTGCATTTCTTGGGGGAATTTTCCCTAGAAATTTATGTTCATAGGCTCATGTTTGAACCGATGTTTCATGTATAAATTATATTATCCATAAATTTAAAAAAATCTAGACGTAAATGTTTATAGTGGCTATTCATGATTGCCAGAATTTAGAAACAATCTACGTGCTTTTTAATGGGTAAATGGATATACAAACTGTGTTACATCACTCAATGGAATATTACTTAGTTACAACATGAAGAATTCTCAAATGCATTATGCCAAGTGAAAGAAGCAGACTCAACCCATGGCATACTGCATAGTTCTACATAGAGTATACCCCTCTATGGCTGACATACTGAAAAAGGCAAAAACGTAGGAACAGCATGAGAAATTATTTAGGGCACTTGAATTGTTTGTATACTGCCTGTGGTTGTGGTTATAGGAATCTATTCACTTACAAAACATAAATAATGGTACATCAGAAAAGTGAATATTGCAGTGAATGTAAATTAAAATAATAATAGTAACCAATTATTTTATAGCACATTGAGATAAAGTTAGAATAATATCAATGGACATTATTTTTTCAGAATTAAATATATTTCTCCTTGCTAAACATATTTTATAAAAAACACATTTTTCAATATAGTTAATACACTAATTATTGCTCTATAAGAGGATGTTAACCTGGATAAATGTTTGGCTTTATTTAACGCAGTTACAAACTAAGAATCTATTACTTGCCTTACTGTGTTCTAAAATTCTTTCTGTCAAGTTAAATGATTCTTAAGAAAATGAAATTATTTGTCACAGATATTTCAGAAAATATTTTGAAAACTCATAGTAATAGATGAGACAGCAGATAATAAAAGTTTTCTTCATCTAATGGTGGCCAAATCAATACAAACTTGAGGTCACTACAGCCAGTATTAAGAACTGATTCAGAAAGACAGCTACTTACCACCGTAAGTAGAATTCAGACAGCTATGTCATGATTCTACAGTTGTTCGAGCCATTTATAGAAGTTATATTCACACCTATAAATGAGAAAAGTGAACTCTACACCCTGAGATTTGGAGCATTACATGGAAAGAAACTGCTGTACAGCAACTTCTGATTTATAAAAGGGGATTTGGATGTAAAACTATAGTATGTATTTTAGATAAATCTTTCCAACTTACCTAAAACTTCTCTAAAAAACGTAAATCATGTTCACATTTTAAGTCTATCCTATATTTATTCATAGAAAGCTTCTTTAAATTAATTTACTAATTTATTGAAAATAATCAAGAAATAATTGAAAAAGTGTTTCTTTTATATTGTATACATTCAATCTCAAGGACTTTCAATGATTTTAACATTCAATGATTTAGTATTTTAACATATTTTAAATATGAAAATTATTTAATTAAAAATAGCACAACTTAATATTTCTTTTCCCAGCTTGACAATCTTGGAACCTTGTTAATTTTTAGGGTGCTAGCATTATTTCTTCAACTTCTTTTTTGAATGATATCCTTATTTAACCAAATTGTGAAGGAATACTTTAAAGAAATTATTTATCTCCCACTTCTATCGAATTTACATTAGAAATGTAGTAATCAGACGAGATCGGGCGCGTTCAGGGTGGTATGGCTGTAGACAAAAAGCTGCATGTGGCCGGTACGGGGACTTCATGTCTAAAACACCAAAAGCAATGGCAACAAAAGCCAAAATTGACAAATGGGATCTATTTAAACTAAATAGCTTCTGCACAGCAAAAGAAACTACCATCAGAGTGAACAGGCAACCTACAGAATGGGAGAAAATTTTTGCAACCTACTCATTTGACAAAGGGCTAATATCCAGAATCCACAATGAACTCAAACAAATTTACAAGAAAAAAACAAACAACCCCATCAAAAAGTGGGCAAAGTACATGAACAGACACTTCTCAAAAGAAAACATTTATGCAGCCAAAAAACACATGAAGAAATGCTCATCATCACTGGCCATCAGAGAAATGCAAATCAAAACCACAGTGAGATACCATCTCACACCAGTTAGAATGGCCATCATTAAAAAATCAGGAAACAACAGGTGCTGGAGAGGATGTGGAAAAATAGGAACACTTTGACAGTGTTGGTGGGACTGTAAACTAGTTCAACCATTGTGGAAGTCAGTGTGGCGATTCCTCAGGGATCTAGAACTAGAAATACCATTTGACCCAGCCATCCCATTACTGGGTATATACCCAAAGGACTATAAATCATGCTGCTATAAAGACACATGCACACGTATGTTTATTGCGGCACTATTCACAATAGAAAAGAGTTGGAACCAACCCAAATGTCCAACAATGATAGACTGGATTAAGAAAATGTGGCACATATACACCATGGAATACTATGCAGCCATAAAAATTGATGAGTTCATGTCCTTTGTAGGGACATGGATGAAATTGGAAAACATCATTCTCAGTAAACTATCGCAAGGACAAAAAACCAAACACCGCATGTTCTCACTCATAGGTGGGTATTGAACAATGAGAACTCATGGTCACAGGAAGGGGAACATCACACTCTGGGGACTGTTGTGGGGTTGGGGGAGGGGGGAGGGACAGCATTAGGAGATATATCTAATGCTAAATGACCAGTTAATGGGTGCAGGAAATCAACATGGCACATGGATACATATGTAACAAACCTGCACATTGTGCACATGTACCCTAAAGCCTAAAGTATAATAATAAAAATAAAAATAAAATAAATAAAATAAAGGTTAAGAGGATAAAAAAAAAGAAATGTAGTAATCAGATTTGAAATTCTTCCTCATCTTGTCAAATCCAAAATACATAGAAAGTCTGCTTAGTGTTTTCAATGTACATAAATAATTGCATTATATAGTTACAAGTTTCTATATAAGAACCAAAGGGTGGCAGCTGGAGGTGTCAGTCATGTACAAATACTTGCCAGTTACAGAGCGTGTCCTATGGTTCATATATTTTAATATTTAATCTATACAAAAAACTTGTAAGCTAAATGGTATTGTCTGTATTTTATAAATAAAGAAACTTTGAAGAAAAATGATTCTACAGAAAGCTATTGGGAATGGATATTAGTTACCAATAATGTCCTTTTGCCACCATTCCTGTTCATTTGTAAAACTAATAAATATATCACCTATTATACCTAATATTAAATAACTCTCCAAAAATTACTTCTACAAAAATATAGATAGCTCATTTGGAAATTAATCAAAATTGCATAATATAACTTGTTCAAAAATGTGACCATTTTACATTTAAATTTAAAATACCATTTTTAAAGAACTCAAACCAATGTTTCTTACAAAATTATAATGATTTCTACTATATGTAATACACACACACACACACACACACACACACACACACACACATTTACTGTACCTGGAAGCTTACATTGTAATACCCTGAAGGGGGACAAAATCATCTTGCAGAGATTCTGAAGTAGCTAGACTAGAGGAAATTAATTTGTTATTCCTTGCCTTTGTTTGAGAGAGGAAAAGCACCAGCAACAGCACAGTATATTGTGAAAATAACAAATAAAAATGTTAATTTATGAGATATTGAAGAGGTAAAATAAATAGAAATTTTGATTCATTACCTGTTTGGGATGATTAAGAGAGGTGAGTCAGGATGACCACCAGGCTTCAAGCTTGAAACCTGAATGATAGGCCATATTTTGTATTTAACAATCAGGGAAGTACAGTAGAAGACAGTCTAGATGAAGAAGAGTTCAAGCTAGCATCAGAAGTAAAATTTAGTCTTGGAATATTCATTGTTCCATTTGTTATATTATTTCCATAGAAATATCATTGATATTCATTCTATATCATTTTGTATCTGTGAATCCAAATTGACTCTAATTAAAATGAAATAGTTGAAAAACAATAGTTCTTAAACTTTAACTTTTTAAATCAAGATTTTAGAGTTTCCTGCCTTCCAGCTCTGAAGAGAGCAGCTGATTCTGACGAGGGCTATTCTCCCAGCATCGCACACCAGCTCTGCAAAGGGACAAGCTGCCTTCTCAAGTGGGTGCTTGACCCCTGTGCCTCCTAACTGCGAGAGACCTCTCAACAGGGGTTGACAGGCACCTCAAACAGGAGAGCTCTGGCGGGCATAAGGCCGGTGCCCCTCTGGGATGAAGCTTCTAGAGGAAGGAGCAGGCAACAATCTTTGCTGTTCTGCAGCCACCACTGGTGATACCCAAGCAAAGAGGGTCTGGAGTGGACCTCCAACAAACTGCAGCAGACATGAAGAAGAGGGGTCTGACTGTTAAAAGAAAAACTGACGAACAGAAAGCAACAAAAACAACATCAACAAAAAAGACCCCCACACAAAAACCCAATCCAAAGGTCATCAGCCTCAAAGATCAAAGGTAGATAAATACATGATGATGAGTGTAAAAACACTGAAAATTCCAAAAGCCAGAATGCCTCTTCCCCAAATGATCATGACATCTCTCCAGCAAGGGTGCAAAACTGGATGGAGAATGAGATTGAGGAATTGACAGAAGTAGGCAACAGAAGGTGGGTAATAACAAACTCCTTTGATCTAAAAGAGCATGTTCTAACCCAATGCAACGAAGCTAAGAACCTTGATAAAAGGTTATAGGAATTGCTAATTAGAATAATCAGTTTAGAAAGGAACATAAATGACTGGATGGAGCTAAAAAACACAGCACGAGAACTTTGTAAAGCATATGTAAATATCAATAGCTGAATCAATCAAGGGGGAGTCAGGATATCCAATATTGAAGACCTCCTTGCTGAAATAAGGCATGAAGACAAGATTAGAGAAAAAAGAATGAAAAAGAACGAACTAACTATTTTTGATACTTAATTCTTTACATACTTAGAAATCACCCTGTTATAATATCAGGAAATCGTGAACAATTTTTCTAAAATTTTAATCTCCTAAATGAACTTTTTCTTCCTTTCTTTCTCCCCTCCCCTCCCCTTCACTTCCCTCCTCTTCCCTCTTTCCCCCCTCCCCTCCCCTCCTCTCCCCTTCCCTTCCCTTGCCTTCTTCCTTCCTTCTTCCCTTCCCTTCTCTCTTTCTTTCTTTCCTCTTTTTCTTTAATCTATTTAATGTGTACAACATGATGTTTTGATATATATACCTATAGTGAAATTATTGTTACAGTCACCAAAATTAACATATTTGTCATCCCACACCATTAGCATTTTTGTGTGCATGTTGTAAGAGCATCTAAAATCTACTGTTAGTAAATTTCCAATATATATTAAAATATTATTAAGTATAGTCTTCATGCCCTACAGTAGGTCTCTAGATTTATTCATTCTAAATATCTGCAGCTTTGTACCCTTTGACCTACATCTCTCCATTCCTCACTTACCTCCCAACTTCCATTCTACTCTCTTGTTTTCTTACTAGTTTCCTTGTTTCCATTGTTTTCTTCCCAAATAGTCAATACTCAAAGGCTGACAGAGTAATTTTTGCAAATTATAAATCAAACCATGTCTAAAACTTATTCAAAATTTTAGTGGCTTTCTATTACACTGAAAATAAAAGCCAAGCTTTATACCATGGCCCTAGATGATATGACTTTTGTCTGAATTTCCTACTTCATTAAGTTATTTGTGGACAAATAAGTTACCAATTCACTATTGGACATCCAATATTCCTTCATTTGGCTTTTTAAAATTTATTTAATCCAGAGTGATTTTATTTAAGGCTTATAACTTGTTATTTTCAATTTGTGTATTTATTCCAAATTCCAGATCTAACTGATGTGTGCAATACTTCTAACATCTCTAGACATAATTATTCCTTTCCTGGCTTTGGTTACTGTTGGTATTTTAAATAGCTTATTAGTACTTTCAGTTGTTTACCCTAGGTTAATTGTGCTACTTTCAATACTCTTTCCAGTTTATAATTCCCTATTGTGACATATTTTTAATCAGTCCCCAATGAATTTGCACTATTTTTGTAATTATAATAAGTTCTCTATTACTGACTTTTTATACATCTTATTGCATTTGTTATAATACATTAAAGCAGGGTTTTCAGAAGATCCCCACCAAATTGAAATCCATCACATATCAATGATGCTTTGTGGTAGATACTTATAAATATCCTGTGGGTCATATAATCAAAAAAACCCCTAACAAGTGAAACTTAACTGTTAACAACAGAGTAAGAGACAATCTTCCAAAGACTCTGTGTGTTCTTACTAGTAACCTGAGAATGCAATGTCTCACTATTCTTTATATGGGCCATTTCTGAGGATTGCCTTTGCATATGTAATCTCAATTTAATACATCCCACCAGACAAATAGCAGGATTACAATAAAAGCAATAGATTACCTCAGCTCACAGCACTTCCATCATCTAGTGTGACCTACTGTGTATGCAGTCATCCATCTCAGCCACCTGGGTTGCCCCTTTGGGATAGGGGAACATGAAGAAACGGCATGAACAGGAAACTCTTGCCATGACTTTTGCAATAAGGAGTAAAGTTATTTGTCTTCAATCCAAGAATCGTGTCTTCTGTCAGCATCCACAGACGCTAACAGACTGGTTTTCTAGCTTAGCAAATATGGTGAAATCCCAGACTTTAAACAGTTCTATATAATAATGGATAATGTTTGTTATAAATATGAGACTTAACTGTTGAAAATTTGGATAAATATTTATAGCTAATGCAATTTTCCCAAGGGATATATTTACTGAAACAAAAAATTTATTAGTTGTTACTAATCCAAAATTTAAACAGGAAAACATTAATATGTTATTAAGCAGGTATCTTCAGAAATTACTAAAAGCAGTAAAAATACAATTGTACAAAAAGTTAAATTTCACAGAATTATGTTAATGTGTCATCAATTGCAAAAAAGATGGCTTCAATTATTTTCTTTGAATCTTAAAAAGTACCTTTAATTAGTGAAGCAAAATCTGAATTCGGAATTATGTAAGGCTTGTACAGATGGTGAAATTCATGAATGGAAATGATAATTAACACTTTGTGTGGAAATGGTTATTTTTATTGTTCTAATCTGTAAAATCAGATACTTCCACAGGATAGTGACTGTTTCAATATTTATAATCATTTCATTTTTTCCCCAGGCAAAATATTGCTAAAATGTTAAGCAAGTAAATCATTCTTTTCCTGAAGTTTCATGAATATTAAATAGATGAAGACTTAGGAGATTCAAGTTTTCAAACTTCTAGAACTAAATTAAAGATTTCATAAAAAGCATTCTACTTGAGGGATTTTTTATTGTAATAAAATAATCTGTTCTCTTTACTAGCATCTTATTTTATTTTTAATAATAATTGTTCATTTTCAAAATAAATAAAAATGTAATGGAGAATATTAAAATGATCTATAATCCCAATACAATAATCACTTTGAGATTAAACATCAATAGCTGTAAAAATAATGCCTGTACAAGGTGAGAGTAGTCAGTCAATTCGTTAAACTATAGAACAAAATGAATGTCACCCCACAGCCTTTTAAACTCATTTATACTTCTCTTTTTGTGTTTCAAAAACATTTTGTTGCTTATCTTTATGAAAAATTGTCTTATTTACTTCATTATTTTCATAATGTAGTTTCCATGTCTGCCTTGGATTTATACTACTTCATTAATTTTAACATTTCCAGAGTAATTAGCTGTATGAATGTAACAAAATTTAAAAATTTGTCTTCTATTAATTAATACATTGTTGGTCTTAGTCCCTGATATAGTTTGGGTATTTTGTCCTCTCCAAATCTCATGTTGAAATGTGATCCCCAGTGTTTGGTGGGAGGTGTCTGTGTCATGAAGGCAGATCCCTCATGAATGGCTTGGTGCACTCCCCATGGTAATGAGTTCTTGCTCTGTTTGTTCAAGTAAGATTTGTTCATTTCAAAAAGTCTGGCACCTCCTCCTCTCTCTCTTGCCCCCTCTCACCATGTGACACACCAGCTCTCCCTTTGCCTTCCACTATCATGGTAAGCTTTTGAGGACTCACCAGAAGCAGATACTGGTGCCGTGCTTGTACAGTCTGTGGAACCACAAGCCAAAATAAACCTCTTTTATTATAGATTACCTGCCCTCAGGTATTCTTTCATAGCAACGCAGAATGGACAAATACAATCTCCACCCCTACTTGCCATATAAACTATACTTTAATGAATATCTTCTTACATACATAAGTGTACTTTTTATTATTATTATTTTTTATTTTTTTTGAGACAGAGTCTTGCTCTGTCACCCAGGCTGGAGTGTAGTGGCACAATCTCAGCCCACTGCAACCTCCACTTCCCAGGTTCAAGAGATTCTCCTGCCTCAGCCTCCCAGGTAGCTGGGATTACAGGCACCCACCAAGACACCTGACAAATTTTTGTATTTTTAGTAGAGACAGGGTTTCACCATGTTGCCCAGACTGGTCTCGAACTCCTGACCTCAGGCAATCTGCCTACCTCAGACTCCCAAAGTGCTGGGATTACAGGCATGAGCCACTGGGCCTGGCCCAGTTGTACTTTTAAGAATACATTAATAACTTGATTTCTGGAAGTGATATTGTTGAGTAGAGACTGTATTTTTAGTTTCCTAAAAATGTGAACAATTTATACTTTCATTTACATGGGAATTTCTATCTTAGCAGAAGTAATGAAAAAGTTCATATTAACAAATTTATGTACATTTCTTGATTTCTACATTATTAAAGCATATTGGGCCTATTGATTATTCTACTAAAATAATGAAATGACTAACAAATGTAAAGGATTTTTAAAATATATAACAATCGCTAGTGTAGGAAAGTTAAAGCAACCAGAATTCTTTGTAAAATCTATGTAATTGACTTTTCAGTAGCTAGAGTATTTCATAAGAATATAAAATACAATCATTGTTTTGGTGTGATCTAGTGTCCTAAAAATGATGACATTGTTAATGAAACTACATTAGAATATATGTAAAATGAACCTAAAATATATTAAATCCATGAACATTACTATAGATATATAATTATTTTCCAACATAGCATTCTGAAATAGCTAATTCAGATTTCACTTTTATTTCTACTAATAGCTATTTATTCTATAAGTGTCTTCACCCAAATAACTTGAACACTTACAGACATTCACGTTATATCCCTGAAATGTGAAATATCATAAAATATTTACTTTTATTTTAAAATTTTATATGTATGCGTACTACTGTTACAAAGCTATATTTACCTTATATTTTCTGTCTCTTTTAACTTACTATATTTTTATTTTTATATGGCTAATATTTTGAGTAGAAATAACGTTCTCTTTTGTTAAGTCTATATGAATATATCAACATTATAATATCTTAAAATCAACCAACTGGCCCAAGTTAATACATATCACATTCCAGTAACCAAAACCAAAAATTTTATAACTATTTTCTTCCTTCAAGAGATAAAACAGTACTTGCCTTAATAATACTATTTTGATTGCTAGAAAACCTAAGTGTCTGTAATATCATAAGAAGAATTTTACTAGCAAAATAGCGTCTTAAATATTTAAATATGCATATGGACATTATTTGATATTCTCTTTAAATGTAGAGTAACAGAAGGGCTGCTGGAACAGGGAGTTAGACACAGAGCTTGCCGATGAGTATCAGACTGTGCCAGTTCTGCATAAGATTGTGCCTGCTGAGTGAATGGTTCTGGCTTTCACACAGTCCATAACTGAACTTCTAAAATGATCACATTACTGTGCATATAGTGAGCTCTGTGGATGCTTACAGATATCTGAAAACTGTTTCTCCGTGCCTGAAGAAGAAAATAGATCTCTTTGTAAAATTTCCATCCCACGAAACATTAAACCAGCATTTGAATCAGGGTGCACCTACTTCAAATGTATGTACAATAAAATATTTAAATCTGCTTTAAAATTTCCAAATGACAAGAATGTGAAAATTATAAAGATGTTTAGATCAATAATATGGTTATATTAAATGGGATAGTCAAAATTATGTGGGGCAGAAATGAACACCTTTGAAACACTGGATGTGTATCTGTATGTGTGCACTGTATATGAACATTTGCTCAGAGACATATTTAAAGCAGTTTTTAAAAATTATTTCATTTATAATTTATACATTGAAATCCCTGTCTTTAGCTAACCTTGTCCTAGTTATCGATAGTTTTCTGTTGTTGCCCATAATCAACAGGCAAAGAGACTCAAAGAATTATAAACACTAAGCAGTCTTTTTTTTTAAATTCCCGCAATGAACAATTCAATCCAAAAATAGAATATAAACAATAATTGCCTTTAGGAACTCAATTTAGGCAGCTCCTAGTTTTGTTTTCACAGAAGATAGACGTTTAAAACTTTTTAAAAAACAAGATCACCAGACCTATCCAGTATGAATTATAATGTTTCAGTGCTCTGGTCTGTTCTAGGCTTGCAAGCACCCACTTGGTTCATCACACAAAGTAATACGATCATGTTAAAAGTTCAGTTTTTTGGTTTGGTAAGCACAAACTTGAATAGCTTTCTCAAAAGTAAAAAGATATTTATGAATATACATTAAATCATCTTTTATAGTTTACAAGAGCACAGAAGTATTTTCTTCTTTGATTTTTCTTAAATAATTACATTAAGTAGCAAGTATTTAAGAGTATGGAAATTAAAACCAAGCAGAAAGGAGTTAAATTTTACTGAAAGGTTCTAACTTGTTTTGCTTACACTTATCTAAGCTAAGCTAATTCTACTTATTTCCATTTCTTTCGAGTTAATTGGTTTGCTTGTAATCTCAAAAAAAAAAAAACCATAAAATCGAAAGATACTCTCTCCACTGAAAAGTTATGTAAAGTATGGGAAAAAAAACACAACATTAATATTAGTAAGCAATTAATTGCCTTGAATATTTTAAATGCTAGAACTAAAATAATATTTGGATTTGATAAAATGATAAATTATAATAACAATGATTTTTAAAAGCTTTTGTTTTTAAATCTTTTCTATATTCTAGGCACTTATCTCCCTGGCTTTTCTTTCAGAAAGCTTAAACATTTTTAGAATACCATCCTAAGGGCAGTGAAAAGGTGGGTGTTTGAGGATTGTGGGGATGTTTGTGGAGATTGTAGGGTATGCATGTATGTTAGAAAGAGAAATGCAGAAATGTTAATGCAGGTTTGTTAGAAAGTTTCTCTCAAAAAAGGAAGGAGACAATTGGATATATGTGGGCTTCACATCTGTGCAGATTGAATATTTTACTGTTAAGCCAGGGAGGTAAGTGCCTCGAATATAGAAATGACTTAAAAATGAAAGCTTTTTAAAATGATTGTTATTACTTTTGTCATTTTATAAAATCCAAATATTATTTTAGTTCTAGTATTTAAGATGTTTAAGGCAATTAATTGCTTGTTGCTCTTAGCGTTGTGGGTTCAGTTTCCCCATACTTTATCTTTTCAGTGGAAAGAGTATCTTCCAATTTTATAAGGTTTGTAAAGTTTTTACTAGATTGGGATAAGATTTATTCTGATTTTTTTAAAAGACCAATTAACACCGCAGTGTTTCTCATTTTTTGGAGTAATACTGATTACTGATACACATGTTTAAAGCAATTTTAAAATAAAAACAACTGTATTGTGAACCTTATCTCTTTCAGTATCACAAAAATCAGTATCTTTTGAGGCAGGGAGTATATGTCTTTCAATCATCTGTTTACAAATAAATAAACTGATACTCACTGACATAAATAACAAGAAGTGATCCTACACCTTTCTGTGATTTCACAGTATGAAAAAGCATCAGAATCTGAGTGATCCTTGGTACAGAAAGGAAAAGGAAAGAATGAGAAATTTTTTTCTTTTCTTTTGATTGTACTATTTTCTTTAGTAATGACCTCTGTGCCTTTGGAAAACTTAGAAAAACACAAACATCTTATGTACTGGTATATCTCCACATAGTAGCTACTTATTGAGCACCTCTACATGATCTAAGCTAGGCATTAGAGATGCAAAGATAAATATGGCATAAGTTTATCCTCACCATATATACTTTTATACTCAAACCTTGTATTTCAGTTACGTTTCAGTTAGAATTGTAAGTAAAAGCTTGTTCTTCACAAATGGAAAAACACATGTATTAACAGAAATACAGGATAATTAAAACACTAGTTGATAGAAGCATGTAAAGGTAATGAAGACTAGAAGAATACTAGCTTCAAGTCAAGAGAAATAATATCAATATGGCAAAGAGTCTTGATGCTGGACATAAAAACTTAGTGAGAGAGGAGGAAGGAAGGAACTGGTGAGGGAGGCAGTTAGGGTGGGCCCTTGGTAGAACTCCCTCAAACCAAGAACAGCCTGAAAACCAAGATGCAGGCCCCGGAGAAGAAAAAGCTCGTGTCTCTGAAAGGAAATGCCCTCTCTGTGAGCCCAGGTGGACAAATTCCACTCTTTTTAGGGTAGCTTTCTCTCCCTTCAGCACACCTTTGTCCCATTTCATGTGCTTCCTCTCTGTTGGTGCTTACCTTTCACCTATTTTATATATACTTATCTTTCTGTGATTGGCCATAGGCTGAATCTTTATTTGCATAGACTGAAACATCACTCCAACTCCCAACTGATTACGGGTCAAGCCTTCACTTCTGCCTCTAATTGGCTTTTTACACTCTCGTGTCTTTTTCTGAATGGTGCTTTTCCCAAAACAACCCACAGACTGGTCAGCACATTCTACCTAATTTCCAGTCCATAAAACCCCCAAACTTAGCAGCGCAGCAGGCAACTCTCTTTTGTGCTCCTTCTCTGCTGAGAGCTTTTTCTGTTGCTTAAGAAATCCTACTCTGCCTTTACTCACTCTCTGGTGTCCACGTGCCTTATTCTTCTTGGTTGTGGGACAAGAACCCAGAACTCATTGAACTGCGGGAGTACAGGAACTGTAGTGCTTCAGCTCCTGGAGCTGCAACCAGCAGGAGTAAAAGAGCTGTAACACTTCCTCCCACTCACCAAACTATGGAAGTAAAGAAGCCACTGGGTGCCACTTCCTCCCACTCGCTGAACAGCGGAAGTAGGAAAGCCACAGCATTAGTATATAACATCAAAATTAATTGCCTTTTAGAAAAAAAAAGTTTTTAAAGAAATATGAAGCAAAGGAAGATGATATAAGGAATACTTTTTTAATTGAATGATAGAAATTTTCTCCAAGAAGGTGCAAAAGGTAAAAATGCAAGTTAATTAAATAAAAAGTAAGTGTATTAAGGAAAATTAATGAAAAGCAAATGTATTTATTTACAATTATATTTATAATGCCATTTTGTTTTTGTATTTGAGGGAAATTATTATGATAGCCTGTTCAAAATCAGAAGGGATTACAACATCTGATCGGGGCATTCAACAGGAAAAGAGGAACAGAAATCAATTTTAAAAAAATATGCTTTCCCTCCATTTTTTGAATGCAAATGTAGACAAGATAACGTTTCTCATGGGGGCCTGTTGTTGAATTTATATTTCCAAACACTCAGTTCTAACTTTATCAAACCTGTATGTGAGATTCTAATCTTTATGTAAGTCGATCACGTATATATGCTAACTTCACTGACTCATTCCTTGTTCTTAGTCTGATTCTAGTTTAACCCAGGCTCATTATTCAAACATACATGCCAAGCCTTCTTTATTTTATTAAAACTGTTTTCTGGTATACAGACTACACAACTTTTAAGAACTTTAATCTTTTTCTTCTGTTAGTAATAAGACACACTTTTACCAACTATCATGTTTGTTCTAACTTATTTTTCTAGACATGTTAACAGTCTTAGCTGTTTATGACCATCATTATCAATCCTAGCTTTACTTGAGCATCAAGTAAAGACACAGCTCTTTAAATCAAGATTCTGATCCAGTGGCCCTGTGGGAGTCTCTGGGCATCTGAATTTTTTTCAAGTCTTTATTGTGATTCCACTGCACAGTCAGATTAGAGAAACACTAGTGGGTGGTTATTATTCCATAAACAGCAATTTACCTGAAAGCAGGCATGTTCATTTGTGATTCCCTAGAATATAAAGGGTTAATTACTTTGCTATTTTCATAAGTGACAACAATGCTACACCTTAGCAGCAAAAATTAACTCTTTAGAGGTTATAAAATGCTGTTCTACATTTAATAATTGTCAACCTGGTCCAGGTATCTCACAGTAAGACATGGACAGTACCAATCATCACTGAGGTATTTTTCCTTTACCTGAAGTGGTTAATGATTCCTTCCTTGTTTCCTATAAACCCAACGAGTAGTTTGGGCTTTTCCACAAAGTTTATGAGAAAAAAGAGAAACTCTGCAGGGGTCTGTGATTATTTGGATATTCTTTCTGGGTTTTACTGGGAGAGTCAGCCTCAGTTCTGCTATAGGTCACCAATTTTTGCTTCAGGTGAAGATGCAATGTCAGATCTAGTGTTATTAATAAAAAAGCTGATACTTTAATCTTGATTTCCTTATCATAAGTGGGTTATGGCCACGAACTGTGGAACCAGACTGTGTCTATTCAAATTTCAACTCTGACACTAGCTATGTGAACTTGGTAGGTCACAATATTTATCTTTTCTTTACCTCAGCTTCTTTAACTGTTGAATGGGGATAATTTAGCTCCTGTGTCATAGAACTATGTGAGGATTATATGATTTAAGTAATTGAAAGTGATTTAGAATTATTTTTGACACATAGTATTCAGAAAGATTTTGCCCTTGCAATTGTTGTTGTTGTTATTACTATTATTATTATTATTACAGAGAAAAATGTGTGCCTGACTGGCTTTTCATGAACCTCCCCACCTAAAAAAAAAGCCAATTTAGTAGACTTACATAATAGAAATATTGAGTAAAACAGAATGCTCCTCAATGTATTACTATATTCTCTGGCTCTAAGTAAGCAAACCAATTGAGTCATCATATTAAAATCTGAAGGTTACTTTTGAAACAATTCAGAATGAGATGAGTTAGCTATATAATTAACAATATAAATGTATCTGTCCCAAAAGTAAGAGTTTATAATTTCATTGATTAAGATATACTCCCCAGTGTATGCATTTATTCAACAAATGTTTAACATCTACTGTAATATTATGTGATAGGGATATAACTGTATGAACAATTGTTATGGTTTAGCCTTCAAGAGTCTAGAGGAGGAAATAAACAATTAGATTGTTAGTAAGCCTATCAGATATTCTAATGTGTAGCAATTTAGGTTTCTGTGAGAGCACAGTGTAGAGACATCCATCTAGATATGTGGAGCACAGAGGAAATGCAGTGTCCAGGATTGCTTTCCACAGGGAAAAGAAGGAAAAAAAATAAAACAAAAGGATCTGATCTCATGAAGTGTATTCATGAGTTGTGTAAAAAGCACGTGCCTAAGATCAATGACTGTGTCATCACAGAAGAGCTGAAAGAAGTCTAATATGGCTGGAGCAAATAACTGGGGAAGGAGTGGGGTTGGGAGAGTTATTAGGTTGATGCAAACATGATTGTGGTTTTTGGCATTGAAAGCAATTACCTTTGTACCAACCTTGTAGCAAGTGAGTAGCTGGGCAGAAGACAGCAAAGAGAAGCCCCTTGAATGATTTTAAAACTTTGGACATATTCTTAAAAGTAACATTCTGAGGCTGGGCATGGTGGCTTATGCCTGTAATCCCAGCACTTTGGGATGCTGAGGCAGGAGGATACTTTGAGCTCAGAAGTTCAAGGCTGCAGTGAGTCGTGATTGTACCATTTCATTCCAGCCTGAGTGACACAGTGAGACCCTGTTAACAAGCAAACAAAAAGCAACAAACAAACAAAAAGTAACATACTGCTTTGAAAATTTCTAAGAGGTGTCTCTGACTGCTAGGCTTTCGTCTTCTTTTCTAGCCTCTTATTTATCGTTTGAGTCCAATATCGTCATTGTTTACTTATGAAAACAACAAAAAAAATGGTTTTCTGTTGCTTGCAATCAAGAATCCTGCCTAATAAAGTTACCCAGCAAAAGTGTATCAAGTGAGAAAGAAAAAGTCCCCAGTTAAATCTCTGGAAGGAGCAACAGGTAATAGTAAAACATGAAGATATGAAGATACTGCACAAGAGACTGAAGTCAACAGTCCAGAATGATAGTGCTATTTTGATGGGAATTGCATTGAATTTGTAGATTGCTTTTGGCAGTATGGTCATTTTCACAATATTGATTCTACCCATCCATGACCATAGGATAGGCTTCCATTTATTTGTTTCATCTATGATTTCTTTTGGTAGTGTTCTGTAGTTTTCCTCATAGAGGTCTTTCACCTTCTTGGTTAGGAATATTTCTAAGTATTTTATTTTATTTTATTTTATTTTATTATTTTATTTTTGCAGCTATTGTAAAAGGGGTTGAGTTCTTGATTTGATTCTCAGCTTGGTCACTGTTGGTGTATGGCAGAGCTACTTATTTGTGTACATTAATTTTGTATCCTGAGGCCAGGCGAGGTGGCTCATTCCTGTAATCCAAGCACTTGGGAGGCCGAGGTGGGCGGATTACGAGATCAGGAGATCCAGACCATCCTAGCTAACATGGTGAAACCCCGTCTCTATTAAAAATACAAAAACAAAATTAGCCTGGCGTGGTTGCGGGCACCCATAGTCCCAGCTACTGGGGAGGCTGAGGTGGGAGAATGGCGTGAACCCGGGAGGCGGAACTTGCAGTGAGCTGAGATGGTGCCACTGTACTCCACCCTCGGCGACAGAGCGAGACTCTGTCTCAAAACAAAAAACAAACAAAAAAAATGTATCCTGAAACTTTGCTGAATTCATTTATCAGTTCTGGGAGCTTTTTGGAGGACTTGTTAGGGTTTTCTAGGTATACAATTATATCATCAGCAAACACCAAGAGTATGACTTCCTTTTTGCTGATTTTGATGTTCTTTCTTTTGTCTGATTGCTCATGGCTAGGACTCCTAGTACTATATTGAATAGAAGTGGTGAGAGTGGGCATCCTTGTCTAGTTCTTAGGGGGAATGCTTTCAATTTTCCTTGTTCTGTTTTATGTTGGCTGTGGCTTTGTCATAGATGACTGTTATTATATTAAGGTATGTCCCTGCTATGCTGATTTTACTGAGGGTTTTAATCACAAAAGGAATGCCGAATTTTGTCAAATGATTTTTCTATTGAGATGATCATGTAATTTTTTATTTTAATTCTGTTTATGTGGTGTATCACATTTATTAACTTGCATATGTTGAATCATTCCTGTATCCCTGGTATGAAATCAACTTGATCATGGTGGATTTTTTTTCATATGTTGTTGGATTTGGTTAGCTAATATTTTGTTAAAAAAATTTGCATCATATTCATCAGAGATACTGATCTGTAGTTTTATTGTTATGTCCTTCCCTGGTTTTGGTATTAGGGTAATATTGGCTTCATAGGGAGGATTCCCTCTTTATCTTATGAAATATTGTCAACAAGATTTGTACAAATTCTTCTTTGAATGTCTGATAGAATTTCAGCTGTGAATACATGTGGTCCTGGACTATTTTTGTTGCAATTCTTTTATTACCATTTAAATCTCACTGCTTGTTATTGGTCTGTTCAGAGTTTCTATTTCTTTGAGGTTTAATCTAGGAAGGTTGCATATTTCTGGGAATTTATCCAAATCCTCTAGGCTTTCTAGTTTATGTGTGTAAAGAAAAAAACATGAATAGACAATTCTCAAAAGAAGATATACGAATGGCCAACAAACATATGTAAAAATGATGAACATCACTAATGAGAAGGGAAATGCAAATCAGAACCACAATGTGATACCACCTCACTCCTCCAAGAATGGCCATGATCAAAAAATAAAAAAATAATAGATGTTGGTGTGGATGTGATGAAAAGAGAACTCTTTTACACTGCTGGTGGAAATGTAATCTAGTACAACCACTAGGAAAAAAAAGTGTGGATATTCTTTAAAAACTAAAAGTAGAACTACCATTTGATCTAGCAATGCCACTACTGGGTATCTACCCAGTGAAAAAGAAGTTATTATACAAAAAAGATACTTGCACAACCATGTTTATAGCAGCACAACTAGCAATTGCAATTGCAAAAACAAGGAAACTGCCCAAATGACAATTAATCAGTGATGGAAAATAAATGTGATATAAAAAACATATATATAATAGAATACTACTCAGTCATACAGAGGAACAAAATAATGGCTTTCACAGCAACTTGGATGGAATTGGAGACCACTATTCTAAGTGAAGTAACTCAAGAATGAAAAACTAAACATCATATGTTCTCACTCATAAGTGGCAGTTAAGCTATGTGGATCCAAAGGCATAATAATGACACAATAAACTCAGGGAATTCTTGAGAAAGGTTGGGATGGGGGCGAGGGATAAAAGATGACACATTAGGTACAATGTGCACTGCTCCAGTGATGGGTGCACCAAAATTTCAGAAATAACCACTCAAGAACTTATTAATGTAACCAAACATCACCTGTTCCCCCAACACCTATTAAAATAAAAAAAATTCTCGAAATAATTCTCAAAAGAAGATATACAAGTGTTGTATATTTTCAAAAAATGTTGAGCATTTTTTGTACGTTTGTTGGCTATTTGTATATCTTCTTTTGAGAATAGAAACTCAGTATCTACCATGCCTAATTATTACAAGCTGATAAAATGTATGTGGCACACCTTATATATACATATGTATGTATAAAATAATATAACTCCATAACAATCACAGATAAAAAAATAAATAAAGTGAACAGTCCAGAGATTGGAAGAGAACACTGGAGAGCTGTTAACTAAATATCAAGAAAGGAGAAGGTTTTTAAAAGCCCAATGTGTTCAGCTGCGTGAATGCATCCTAGAAATTAAATAAGGAATAGGTATGTAGGCGCCAGGAGAGTATTAATGATTTGCACTGTATTTAAAGATAATGAGCACAGAAGTTATCTGAGTAGGCTGAAAAGTACTTGGAGGAAAAGAATTAGAAATAATGTCATGGGAACCTCATCTAATTGTTAAATAACATCTATATGTCACATTCTAATTTTTCTAACAATTTCCAATACCACTCCAAAATTTTACACATTTAATTTCAACTTCCTGTTTTATTTATTTATACCTTAAAATTAACGTATTCAATAATGAACTCAACACCTTCCGTGACAAATCTATGTTACACTAATGTTTTCCCCATTTTGGTTGATAAAAACTCTATCTAACTTCCTGGTCAGAGGAAAGCATTAGAGGCATTCCTGATTCTTCTTTTCTTTCATTTATAACACCCGATCAATGCAAAAATACTGTTTGTTCTGTCTTCAGAATAATTCCAGAATCCGACAACTTCTCTTCACCTGATCGTTTTGACCATTAGCTCTGACAACTGTATGTATGGACATGATTGCCCAAAGCCTTTCTTTTTTGACTCTCTTATTCTATCATTGCTTCAATGTAACATTTAACCTCATCATCATAAAAGGTGATCAATCATGTAGCTTCTCTGCTCAGGAACTCCTACTTCATTCAAAGTGAAAGCCAAATATCCTGCAGGTATTCAAAGTAAAAGCCAAATACATACCCATCAGGTAATGCAGGCGCACAAGGCCCTGCATTACCTGGTTCAGATTTTACCCTGCTCATTTTTTCCTAGCCTCATGATTCATTCCAGCCTATGCACTCTGCTTACCTTGTTGTGCTCCAAGTCTCTAACCATATTCTTACTTTCTGCTGTTGTTCAGGTGGTTCTCTATGCCTAGAATATTCTTCCTAAAGATAACACAACTAAATTCATTTCCTAGAAATACTTACTCAAATACGGTATATTTATAAGCCTATTGTGATTCCTTATTGCAAATTGCAACCTGCTTTCACCAAATACCCAATTTCTTACCTTCTGTTGTACTTTGAACAATCTAATAGAATGTGTAATTGTTTATTATTAATGTTTAGTTTCATCCACTAGAATATATTTATATGTTTTATCTATGTTATTAAGTGGTAAGTGTCAAGGACTTACAACAGTTAGTAGAAGCAAAGTAAAAGCTCAATATCTATTGATTTTAATATAAATTTTTTCCCAAGAAGGATCCATAAAGAAAAGAGAAAGTTCAGTAGTATATGCAGAGAACATGGGTTTGACAGTTTGAAATTTTGTTTTGTTTTCATTTAATTGGGGCATAAATACATGTATAATTGCTGAGGAGTCAGTAAAAATGAATATATTCAAATAATAGAGGAGAGAAAGAAAAGATAGTCAATATATTTTTCTATTTGTTTCTTTACCTATAATCTTATATTTATGTTCCAGGTGATTTTACAGAAATACAGTAAAAATAATGATAGATTTTCTACTTAATGCATCATAACTTATTGAAATTAATTTCAGAATGTTACTTCCAGTTTTAAGTATTTCCAAATTTTTAAATCATACCTTTACCATATATAAATCTACTCGTAAAACTATAAAATCATATCTGCCTTTTATAGATTTCAATATTTAATCCTCAGAAAGTAACCTCATTTCTCTTACTTTCAATTTCTTAGAAAGAAATTACAGTCACATTCATGTATCAAACCATTCAAAGTAAATGATAATTACATTGCCACATTCTACATTTAAAAATAAAATTCTATGATTTATAACCACCAAAAGAGATGTCAGCATTAGTAGCAACTATTTTTGTTAAACATATACCTAATCCTATTTATGCGAATTAAGTAAATAGAAAATATTTACTATCAACCATCAGAGTAAAATACTAAAATGAGGTCTTATTTATAATTTGAGAGGAGATAGTACACAATATATACTTATACTGTATTAAAGACACAGATTATGTTCTAAACATAGAATAGTAGTTGCCTAATGTATATCTTCCCTAGGAAAAATAAATATAATCAGCACAACATATGCCAAAAGGTAATTTCAACATCTGTCTCGCAGAGAAATGAATCAGGACAAATGAACTATATAGTATAGGATCATGTGTACATTTTTAAGTGGCATTTAGAATGTCTAATAAATACATTTTCTGTATACAATTTTATTAATTTTTATTTCTTTAAACCATGTTTAAAACTACATTTGCCTTTATAAGAAATAATATATTTCAATATTTTTTAATAATAATGTCAGTTTGATTTTTAAAGCTTCATCTTTTATCTGCACATAATGTGTTCTGTTGTAAAGATAGTCTTATTTATTTTCAATCTAACTGAAATGTAGGTCACTGGCCTCTTCTAATAGCACATGTTGTTCTGATGAATGATAAACTTTTTATTTTTCTTCTTGTTATAAGATTCTTTCTCCTTTTCTTTCTTCTTTCTGTAACTGAATGCTGAGCCAAAGGACATATTCATCTTGAACGCTAAGATTTTCTGCACCCTCAGGAAGTGTAAAGTGTGAATGTGATGCAAAATCTGCAGCAAGTTTACACACCTGCAAATACACATTAACTTCTTACTGTTATTTTCAATAAGTGAAATTCACAGTTATGGGTACAAAACAAATACAATTTATGCAAGCTTGAACAATCTTATTAAAATTGAAGTCTTATACTTTTCGGTATGCTTAATTTTGGAAAAGACCTTTTTAAAATACTAAAACAGCTTTCCACAAACTGTATGTATTTTTTTTTTCCCGTGGCAAGGAACTACAGAATTTTAGTCAATTGATCTGAAAGTTCTTATTGGAGATATATTTTTGCCATAGTCAAACTTGAAATGTTGAAAAATTTTATGGCTTAATTAAACTAACCTGCTTGAGATTATGTTGAAAACTGCCAGACACAGTGGTGGTATAGCTTTTAGATGCAACACTACAGCAAGAAACAATTAATTTGTAACAGTGTTATTAAACTTTTAATGCTTCCAGCCTGCATGAAATGCTTAATTCAATTAGATTTTTATATGTTATGTTTTATTTTTCTACAATGAGCTTCTCTACAGTGCTCCTTGATCTATTTACTTCATTCTTGAAGGTCAAAAGGAATTTATGTATTCATCAATTTAACCTATAGATATTTATTGAGTTTTTAATGTAATTTCTATGCATTTCTTTTTCCTGGGGATTCAAATAAGATGTTGTGTCTGTCCTGAAAATCTACTTGGGGAAACATTCATATAAAAAATTAGTTGTAATCAAGATGATAGATCTAATAATAGGACTATAGAAAATTGTAGAAATTTAGCTGCTGAGACTGCTGCCTCTTGATCAGTGTTTTAAGAAGCTGCTGGGAGGACGCAAAACCAAAAATTAGTCTTAGGAGACCTTTAGGGACTGGACAAACCAGCGAAATAGTTTTTAGTAATATAGAGGTATCCTAAGGTATCCTATATATGTTATCAGGGACTCCTTGTCTGCCTCTTTATCCTCTTTTGTCTCCCTGGTGAGGCACCAAACTATCCAATATCCCAGAAAGAGATGTCAAAAAGCAATTAGGAGGAAAATGTCAGCATTTTTCATGGTTTATTCTGTACTTTTAGTTTTCAGAAGAGTTTTCATTTATTCAGTAGAGCAAATAATGTATTTTTATATTAACTAATCTGAGTATTTGCTGTGCAAGCCTCCACCCCAACCCCATCTCCAATGCTTAGATCATGTTTAAGTGAAAGGGAAGGGGCAGAAATATCTTGTTAATGGGAAAGACCCAACTGAAGAGCATCTTGGCTTTAGTCCTGTCACTATACCTGATGCTTAGACTTCCCACCTCAAAGGAGAAGATGAAATGGAATACCTCTCACTAATAATTCACTTTAGAATATTATAAACAAAATTAATATAGAAGGTGTGAGGGAAAGTAATAAGTGGCAGTAAAGAAGAGTAAATCTATATATGGAAAAATAAAAAATCTATACATTTTCCACTTTTGAAAGTTTATTTTCTACTTTACTGCTTTCTTTTCTTTTTTAAGACTTGTTCATGCTATTTAACAGGTCCTACAAAAAATATATACATTTCACAGTCACTCTTAATAAAATGATTATTCATTTTCCTAAAACTTTTTTCAACTAGCCTAATTGTCAATCTGTTGCTCTTAACATTTTCCTGCCTCAGAAAATTTAATAAACTGGATTAATGTAAAACACATGTTGAAATATCAAGTATAGGTAGGGGTTGACTTATTCCCATTCTAAGGATAATATTAAAGGAAAATTTTTTAAAGAATAGTATTACTTTTGATATTTATTCAGAGATTCAACTTTTTTGTTAGTCTTACTTTGCTTGTTAAATTTGAGTTTATTCGTTTATTTTAAAGCTGGTGATGCCTAGAGAAAAAAGAAAAACAAAAACAAACTAACCCCAGAGCTAACAGAAGAAGAGAAACAATTGAAATCAGAGCAGAACTGAATGAAATTAAGGCCCAAAAATCCATACAAAGAATCAACAACCAAAAAGTACAAAACTAAGTTTTTTGAAAGGATAAACAAGCTTGATAGACTTCTAGCTAGATTAACAAAGAAAGAAAAAGAAAATCCAAATACGGGCATTCAGAAATGGCAAAGATGACAGTACAACTGATTGTACAGAAATATAAAAGATCCTATGAGACTATTATGACTATGCACACAAACTAAAAATTCTAGAGGAAATTGATAAATTCCTGGAAACAGATATTTTCCCAAGATTGAATAAAGAAGAAATTTAAACCCTGAATGAAGCAATATCAGGTTCCAAAATTGAATTAGTAATAAAAAATTTAACTTACCAACCAAAAAATCCACCAGATGAGACAGATTCACAGCCAAAGTCTACTAGATGTATAAAGTAGAACTGATACCAATCTTACCGAAACTATTCTAAAGAGTCAAGGAAAAGGGACTCCTCCTTAACTCATAATACAAAGCCAGCATCATCCTTATGTCAAAACCTGGCAAAAACACAACAAAAAGAAAACTGCAGGCCATTATCTCCAATGAACATGGATGCAAATATCCACAACAAAATACTAACAAACTGAATCAAGAAGCACATCAAAAGTTAATTTATCATGATTAATTCAGCTTCATTCCTGGGATGCAAAGTTGATTCACCATATGTAAATTCAATAACTGATTTACCACATAAACAGGATTAAAAAGAAAAAAAAACATATGATTATTTCAATAGAGGCAGGAAAAGCTTTCTACAAAATCCAACATCCTTTCATCATAAAAACCATCAAGAAACTAGGCATTGAAGAAGCATTAAGAGCCATCTATGACAAACCCACATCCAACCTCACACTGAATGGGCAAAAACTGGAAGCATTCCCCTTGAGAACTGGAATAAAACTGGAATGCCCACTCTCATCACTCCTACTCAGCATAGTATAAGAAGTCTCGTACAATTGCCAGAGCAGTCAGGCAAGAGAAAGAAATAAAGGACATTCAAATAGGAAAATAAAACAAACTCTTTGCTGGTGTATGATTCTATACCTAGAAAATGCTGAAGATGCCACCAAAAGGCCCCTGGAAATGATAAAACACTTCAGTAAAGTATCAGGATACAAATCAATGTAGAAAAATCAGTAGCATTTCTGTACACCAATAACGTTTAAGCTGAGAGCTAAATTAAGAACATAATTGCACTTAAAATAGTCACAAAAAATGAAAATACTTAGGAATACATTTAACCAAAAAGATGAAAGATCTCTACAGGGAGAACTACAAAACACTGCTGAAAGAAATAACAGATGACACAAACAAATGTAAAAACAAGGCCACACTGCTCAAAGTATTCTACAGATTCAATGCTATTCCTATCAAATTATCAAGGAAATTTTTCATAGACCTAGATTAAACTATTCTAAAATTAATCTGAAACCAAAAAGTCTGAATAGTCAAAGTAGTCATAAGCAAGAACAAAAAAGCTGGAGGCAATTTATTACTCAACTTCAAAGTATACTACAAGTCTTCAGTAAACAAAATAGCATAGTACTGAAACAAACACAGACACACAGACCAATAAAGCAGAATTGAGAATCCAGAAATAAAGCTGTACACCTACAGCAATGTGATGTTCAACAAAGTTGACAAAAATAAGCAATGGGAAAGACTTTGTATTCAATAAATGGTGTTAAGATAGCTGGCTAGCCATATACAGAAGAATGAAACTGGACTCTTTCCTTTCACTGTATGTAAAAAATAACTCAAGATGAATTAAATACTTAAATGTAAGACCTCAAAATATGAGAATCCTAGAAGAAAACCTATGAAACACCATTCTGGACATCAGCCGTGGGAAAGAATTTATGACAAACTCCTCAAAAGAAATTGCAACAAAAACCAACAATTCACAAGTGGGACCTAATTAAACTAAGGAGCTGTTGCATAGCAACAGAGTAAACAGGAAACCTACAGAATGGGGGAAAATATTCACAAACTGAATGCATGCATCCGACAGAGGTCTCATATCTCAAACCTATAAGGAACTGAAACAAATCAGTAAGCCATAACACAAATAACTCCATTACAAAGTAGGCAAAAGACACGAAGAGATTCTTCTCATAAGAAGACATACAAGCAGCTAAGAAACAAAAAAATGTTCCACATCACTGATCAGCAGAGAAATGCAAGTCAAAATCACAGTAAGATACCATCTAACACCAATAAAAATGGCTGTTACTAAAATGTCAAAAAACAAAAACAAACAAACAAACAAAAAACAGATGCTGGTGAGCCGCTGAGGAAGAAGTATGGAGATTCCTCAAAAAAACTTAGAACTACCATTTGGTCCAGCAATCCTGTTACTGGATATGTTTTCAAAAGAAAATAAATAGTTCAACCAGACACCTGAACTTTTATGTTCATTACAGCACTATTCACAGTATCAAAGTCATGGAGTCAACCTAGGTGCCCATCAATGGGGGAAATGAATAAAGAAATGTGGTACATATACACCATAGAATACTATACAAGAATAAAAACGAATGAGATCATGCTTTTTGCAGCAATGTGGATGAAACTGGAGGCCATTATCCTAAGTGAATTAACGCAGGAACAGAAAACCAAATACCATATATTCTGACATAAACTGGAGCTGAACAATGCATGCTCACAAACATAAAGATGGCAACAATAGAAACCTGGGGACTACTAGAGGGGAGGTGGGGACAAGGATTTAAAAAATTAACAATTGGATACTATATTTAGTACCTAGGTGACAAGATTAATTGTACCCCAAAACTTAGCATCACTCAATATGCCCAGGTAACAAACCTGCATATGTACCCCTTTTAGTCTGAAATAAGAATTGAAATTATTAGAAAATAAATAAAGCTGGTGATGAAGTGTGAACCATATTTTAAACATATAGATTTTTATCATTTATTACATACACACCCAATTTTATAATTACCATTGAGATTAGTATTTTATCAACTCATCATTTTATTCAGAATACATCCATTCTTTTCATAATTCAGTAAAGATGTATTGAAAGTCTAGTATGAACAAGATAAAATGGTCACTTCAGTGAGGACATTTATTTTGAAGTATGTTTACTCTTATCCATGCCTAATAATTATCTCCAAAAGGTCGTTATAGCTTTTAATACACAATCTTCATAAGAAAGTGTTACATTTAAATTCAAGTTTAACAATATAAAAAATTTATTTATGTTTACTGTATTTTGAACATTTATTAGAAACAAAGAGACCATGGTTATATTCTATGCTTTAGTACCAGCATATACTTTTAAAATGTTAATGTTTATCAAATACTAATTTAAATACAAAACAGTGAGAATAAAAAACATATTTTTGCTGTATAAATTCATAAAGTACTTCAGCTGAAAGTCTTTTTGAAAGAATATCCAAATATTATTTAACTGTTAATACTGATAACATTGTATGCCTTTTTTATTTATCATTAAGATGTATCTGTTGGTAAGTTAATATATTTTTTAATGATTGTTTATATATTTATGGTATTATACTTTTGAAAACTATAAAGCTATTTATATCATAGACAATATTAATGTATAGTGTAATTAATGTATAATGTTATATTACATTACAATTAGTAACCTCTGATATTTTTATCAATAGCATCTAATATGTAAGGTGTGATGATATTAAGTATTTTTAAGCTTATATGTGCATTATCTATATAATATCTATGAATTATAATACTATACATGAGATACTCAGGGGCTATTTTCATTTGAATTTCATGAAATAATTAGTTGTAAGAATTAACTATGCAATAGTGAGACTAAAGGCGATACGTGGGTATAAACATTGAACAAAATAAGTTCAGTGTATGCAGATGTTTTTATGTTCCTGTTTGCTGTGATTATACAAAGTAGCTTTTAAATATTGTGTAAAATTAATTTAATCCCATAGAGTAGGCTTAGTCAATCTTGAGCATATTGCTGTCATTTTTCATGGTGTATAATTTACAGATACACTTACATAAAAATGATCAAATACTTGTTAAACGTATGTTATGCAATGTTCATTTACAGTATTAAGCTTATACTGTACTCATTTTTATTTTTGAACAAAATTTTATTTCACAGTACATTAATTTCTATTATGTATTTTTGTACTTTGTCATTAACACACTTTCATTATTTCAGTAAACAAAACAAAACATGGTATTAGCTCTTTGTCTGTATGCTTCAGTAATTTCACCAAACAGCTGGAAGGCATATGAATGACTGTCGTAGACTATTGTTTTAATCATGTTTATTGCTTACAGTGTGTTTAAATTCTTATTACTTTGAACAATAGTGTTTATGTCTATAAATTCATTAATGGATTATAATCTTAACATGAAATGGTGAAATCTACAGCTGGCTAAGTAATGTGTTTTCTTCCAAATTACTTAAATTACAGATGTCAAGCACATTGCATTCACCATTTAACAGCAGAAGTAGCTTGCCAAGAAGTCCTTTTATTATTAGCTATTCTCAACATTGGTACAGCTGTTGGAAATCTAGCTATCCATTTCAAACAAGTCATATTATGAAATACAATTTCCAAATACACAAAATGTGTCTAAAAAAGCATTCCAAACTTCAAGTGATATATATGTTTTAACATTTTTTAATTAGCAATAATTGAAGAAGTTAACTTAGATTTATACTTAACTGTTTAAGAATGTTCACTGTGATTTTGAATAAAAGAAAGATCCTATGTTGAATAGCGATTGAAAACACTACATAACTAATTTATGAGTTAGGCAAATTATAACATAATTTGATAATGGGTATTGAAAAACTTTATTATTTGTATTGCTAAAACCATCTGTCCTTTGTTATTGTCATTTCATATTATGTAAAAATTTAGATGTTACTAAAAATGTCTCTATTATCTCAGTAATCCCATATTTTGTTAAAATAATACTAATAAACAAATGTATTTAATTTTTGTCTTCTTTTGTTCTTATAATTCAGAGACTTTTCTACTTACAGTAATTTGTAAAAAAATGGAGAGAAGATAGTAACTTTCTTTCCTTTACATGCCTACAGTCATATTCTGGTCATATTCTGGTGGTGGGAGAAATTATTAAAGGTCTTAATTGATTTACTGGTTAGAATGAGGAGTTCATTTATAATTCCTAACAGGACATCTAATTATTTTATCATAGACTTCATAGTGTATTACTGACCTGTAAACATTAAGAATTACATGATTAGAGAAGAGTGTTTACAAAGAAGTATGCACTACATAATCTGACATCAACAATGCAAGATGACTTCAATATATGATTTTGAGGAGGTATAAGTAAATCTTAACTCACAAAAGAGACACATACATTATTTCTTTTTTGTCATTTTTACATGCATACATTATGTCTTTTGTCATTATTTATGTATTACTATGCATTTTTATATCAATATTAGAATACAAAATGACAACTCAATTTTTGTTTTAATTATTAAAAATGTAGCCAGTACCAGTATATTAATATACTAAACAATGTTTGTTCTCACACTTTATATATAGATAGCCTTGAGGCTTTCTCCACTTTCTACTAGTTTTAGAAATAACCCTTGCTCTTGTAGTATCCTGAGACACTTCTTCCATAAATTTCTAATTCTCTTTCTTACCTTTGTTCTGTTCTCACACCAGTTCTTATATTTTTTACCTTTGAATATGTTGCTAAATGACTTCTTCTAATTCTTTCAATTTTGTAAATGTTTTTCCAGTCTGAAGAAAACAATAAATTCATGATAATAATTGAATACTCACCAAGAAGAAGTTGAATCATAGGAGAAAAAAAGATTTAATGTAGATAAGATATTGATAATTGTCTTAGACTCTGAGTTGCATGACCATCGTTTTGAGAAGAAAGAAATTCATCATTAATTTCCAAGGAGATAAACAAACATTACAGATATTCAGAGTGCTTTATATATATATATATTATATATATTATATATATATAATATATATATAATATATATAATATATATATTCTTCTTTGTAATAATAGCACAGCTAAAAAATTTGTTGATTTTTATTAATACAGAAATACAAGTAGATCAGAACAAATGCAAAAGTTTTTGTAAATTTGAATGCTAAATTTGGAAATACAAGAAAAAATAATACGGAATACAATAAGGATCAAATATCAGATAATTGATCTGTAAAAGGAGTAGCTCTAAAATAGGAATAAATTGAAAAAAATGTCCTTTTACATAAAATCTTCAGCAATATAATCAGATGAAGAGGCGCATCTTTATTTTCTGTATTTTTCCCTTTCTTTCTTTTTTTTTTTATCTTGCCCTATTTTTCTATTCTCTTTCTGCACCACTTCCTTCTTCTCATATTCAAATTTGAGTTAGGGATAATAGGTCATTTAGAAAAAAAATTACAGACTGTTAAGAAGTTTAGTATCAAGTCAAATATAAAAGTCTTCAGATTTTTCTCCTCCTTCTAATTATTTGAAACATCTTTATATTTTCATATTTTTCTTCTCTATTATACCTTCTGAATTTTAAACATACCAAAATATAATTTGATAGCTATTTGGCAAGAATGTAAGTGTATTAACTGCAGGAAGCTTAATAATGTTGTACACTCTGATGAACGTCTTGAAAAAATATGTTAGAGAAAAATTTTGTAATGCCTACATTGGTATTTTACAAAATAATATTTAAATATGTATTTGTTTACAATTTTGTTTTAGTGCAAATGTATCTAGATATTAGATTGAAGGATGGGTGAATTTATAGGATGTTCTAGACTTACTTGGTCTAATAGATCTAATATACTTATAGCTCAAGGGCAGATTCAAGAGTTAAATTACTTAATACTCATTTAGAAAACAATTAGACAAATTATATGTATTGTTACCAGTATTTATGGTTCTTAAAATTTTCACATTAGTAAAATCCAAATGGTATTTTGAGAAGCCACAAAAATTGTAATTATTCTTTTCATGTCAGGAAAGATTGTAAAATCTATTAAGAAGTGTTTTCAGAACAGCATTTACTTTGTGGGACAGAGGGAGATACACCAGAAATCTATAACAACAGATATAATTGCTTAAACTAACACTATTGTACTCATTATAAAGGAGAAAGCAGTGGGAATAATATGTTTATACAAACAGTAAATTTTTAGAAGAGGCTATTTTAAGTATTCAATTGGGATCATTGTAATGTGTTTTACTATGACTAACTGGTGTCTCTAGTTTGGTCATTATTTAATATCCCCAGTTAGTTCCTGCTAATATTTCCTTTTCAGAATACTTAAATCTGGAAAGAAGAGCAGCATCAATAAGAATGGCTTAAATTACAAATAGGAGAGTTTGGTTATTCAGGCATCTAAGAAGAAATTAAAAGGTATAAGAAGCATCAAATGAGGTTTTTCCCCATGGGCTGCACTATGTCATTGAGGATCCACATTATTTCCTTCACTCCATATTCTGGTTTATAACATCAATATAATTATGAGTGTTTTCCATGATGTTCACCAAGTGGCTATCAGTAGCAATTAAGACTGTATTCTGTTCCTTTCACATTCCTTGAAAAATTTCTCGCCCTGAAGACCTAGAAAATCTTCTTAGAAGCCTACTGCATACCTCTTACAATTTCACAGGAATAACTAGATTTTCTGCTCATTTATATGAATCAGTTATGAGAAAAGTTAATAAGACTACTCTCAAGTTATGGAGATGACCCTGACATGACAGTTTATGGACTGCAATGGGGGAAGGAGACACCTGAATTAAAGGGTTAGTTTAGGAAGGCAGATCAGTGGAATGTATGCTTTTAAGAAAATAAAAATGTTTCACATTTTCTAAAAAGAGCTCTGATTTTACTATTTTAACTTTCTAAAAACTTCAAAGTCTCCAGTTGTCTAATTTTAACAAAGTCTACCCCCTTAACATGTATGCTAGTTTTAGATTACTTTCATTAACAGATTGCCATAAATTAGCAGCATATAAAACAAAAATTTATTATCTACAGTTCTGTACATCAGCAGCCCAGTGTGAGTCTTGCAGACAAAAATCAGGATATTTACAAGGCTGTATTCTTCTCTAAGAATCTAGTGGAAAATAAATTTCCCTGCTTCTTTAGGATATTGGCAGATTTCAGTTCCTTTAAGTTGTGGGACTCGAGGTCTCTATGTCATGGGTGGCTGTCAGGTGAGAGTTATTGCTGGCTTCTAGGTGCCACCCGCATGCCTTGGCTCGGCTCATGGACCCTTCCTTCATCTTCAAAGCCAGTGTACCCGATCAAGAGTCCCTCCCTGTCACACTTCAAATCTTTCCTGAGTGTTACTCAGTCATCAAATTTTCTTTCATTGCAGGTTCTCCCTGGAAAGAATTTGTGTGATCAAATTGATCTATCTAGATAATCTAGTATAATCTACCCACCTTAAGACCTGAATCCTTAATTATATCTGCAGATCTCTTATGTTATGTAGAGTAATATATTAACAGGTTCCGGGGATTGGGACATGGATATAAAGAAGGCAAGTGCCACGATAATACCACACATGATATTCAGGATATGGCACAATAATTTAATATTCAGCATAGTTTCTGGGGTTTGTTTTTCTCCTGTGCAAAATGTGTTTCACTGCCACAACTTCTCAGTAGCCTGAAAATTATTTCCTGACTTCAAACATCCCCCTCACCATTATCTGAATCGACTTTCGAGTCCTGATGGTGCGAGTTCCCTTTAAATCAATGCCAAGTAGATATCTGCTCTAAAACATTAAATTACATCAAATTATCTAAGTGATATATTTTAACTTGTATCTTTTTTTCTAACCATCCACAATTTACTAAAATCTCAGAAACGAAGGCTTAGAAAACAAAAAATAATTTTAATAATATGCAAAATAAAAGAGTTAAAAGATGTTTCAATATGAAGTTTCAATATAATATTAGGGAAAATAATAGAAGTAAAAATGTCCCTGACTGTAAGTGAAAGTAAGAAAAGGGATTAGAACACTGACAGAACTTTGTCTAAAAATTTATTAGCTCCTTTATGAAAAAGAAAACAAGGATTCAATCTATTTAACTTGCCCTTTCTGTCAAAATGCTTAGCATTATGCATAGGTACATTATTCAAAATGTCTTTTAACAACAACAAAAAAGAAACATTTAAATGTAAAAATATTTCTACATTTGAAATTAAAATTCAGAAAATATTCACCCCCTAATTTTTCTTTCTGCTAGCACAATAAAAAGAAAAAAAAGAGTTTGTGATATTCAAAGACAAGTAAATATCTTCTACGTGTATTATCCTTGGACTCCCGCTCAAGTTACGCTGCCTGTTTGTTCACAGGTGAAAAAGTCTTATAATGTGTTTAGTGGAGAGATTACTCTCTATTTGATTAAGAACAAGAAATGAGAATCCATTGCTTTCTTTATGGACTCACTTATATATAGGAAGCAATGTAATGAATTTATGAACTATTTTTTTAAAAACGTTGAATTACTTTTCAGGCTTGAAAATAGTATAATTTTTGTCATTCTCCTGTATAACAAGATGCAAGATCTGCTTTTCCACCATATACAGTCTAGATTTCTGATTACAAAGATATACTCTTACTCATGCTCTTTCTTACAACATGATTAGCTAGTATATTCACACACACAGTTGAGCTTTAGACTTAAAAAATCTGCTGATTCCCCGCTACCAATAGGATAAATTAATTAAATCTAAACATATCATGCCTTCACAATCACCAAACCATATATCCAAATTCATTTGCCTTTCATGTTTCTAAACTCTAACATAAATAACTTTTTATATCTCTCTGATCATTTGGAAATTTTAAAATTTAAATGCGTTTATTGATAGTATTTATTCTGCCCTAAGATGCCTTTCTTCTAGTTTCCTACATGATGTTTAAAATTATACTACCCTCTTAATATCATGCTCAACTAATTTCACATCCCCTAAAGAAGCATGGCAGAGTAGAAAAATGACATGCGGGCCTTGGGTTTAATTTGAATTTGGTTGAAGAACAAATTTTGCCTTTCTCTAGGTATATGACATTTGGGAAAATTAAATCACATACTCTAGGAATTATTTCTTATCTGTAAAAATAAGAATGATAATACATTACATATAGTTTTAATAAGTTTTCCTCAAGTAAGGTATTAAGCGCTTGGCTCAATGTTTGACTTGATAGCAAAGAAATATTCTCTTTTTCTTGTTCTTGATAAGAATGAATTTGAAAGTTTATAAAATACTTGGACATGCTGCCATAGAAGAAAGTCATAAAGGTTGGTCCTTTTTCTCCCTCAATATTGCATGCATATAAATCCTGGTCTTTTTTTTTTTTTAATCCCACGGGTCACTCATCTAGAGTGCTACATTCCACAATTGCAATCAACATTCCTCTTTATTTGCATAATGGCCCCACCAATAAGGGCAACACAATCATTCTTCCTCTGTTTTACTCAGATGTCCTTCTTGATGTAAGTTCACCAATGTATTTAATTATAAATTAATCTATAAATAACCCATTCTATATTAAATTGCAGATTAAAAAGAGAATAAAATAAATTGGTAAAAGTGATGAAAAATATGAGAATGAAAATTCTGATGATAGTGTAAAATAGAAACAGTAAGAGAACAGAACGCAGAGAGAGCATGACAGTGTACTGAAAAGAGAGTATGCATGAAGGGAAGGGAGTGCGGGAGAGAAAGAGAGAAAGGAAAAAGGGAAGCAAGCATTAAAGTATGGAACACTACTTGAGACTTTTATTTGATATTCATCATAAATAGATATAATATGTTTATAATTTTCTTCCTCTATTTACACTATACTTCAAATACTCTCAGAACCTTAGATGTGAAGGTATTATTTGTCTCCCTTGTAGAATAATTCAAGCATTATCTCTTAATGGTCTGAAGCTTAGTGGTCCTGTCTGTATTTGACTGCGATTATGTATCATTGTATGCTGCATCCCAGGGGACCTCCTGGGTTCCATACATATACTCCTTACTTCCCCAACTGGAGCAACATTATTTCACTTTAATACTACTACTAGTAGTAAACATGTATGTATCACTTATTATGTAACAGGTACTTTTCAAAGAGCTTTGGAAATTTAACTATTAGTAATCAAATTGTATAGATGAGAAAATTGTGAAATAAATATTAGGTAACTTTGCTCATGGTTATACAGCTAGAAATTAAACCCATGCAGTTTAGCTACAGAGTTCACAATAACCTCTTTTTATTCTGCTTTGTCACCTGAGGCTTAATTACACCAGGCACTATTTTAACTTTTTTGGCTATTGGCTCACTGGTATGAGAAGCCAAAATGAACAGGTCCACCACCTTTGGAGACTTTTCTTCAATAGATAGTAAGACCTCTTAGACAACAGATCTCGAAGTGACAAAGTTAGAGAACCAGCACACTTAAAAGAAAGTTACTTGTGTACGTTGCTACTTAGACTCTTATATTCAGGCTATAGAAGATTAATAACACTTTATAAAGACCAATGGTTCAGAATATGCTGCATCTTGCAGGCCAAAATTCGAATATCCCAAGATCATGGTCTCAGCTAACACAGAAAAAAAAAAAAGCTATTCTATTATTCTACTAAGGTACTACTTTGAAGTCAGTTTAAAGGTATTGCATAACGTTTATCACTATGTACTCAGCAAATGTGTTAATGTAACTGAAACTCATGAATAATAGCCTAGTACCTCATTTTTACTTGTTTTAGTTCTTTGTTTAGAAACAAAATTAATGGAATACCTTTAGTATCAATATAGCACTTGGTAAGAATTTTTTTTTTAGTGTTGATGTAGCACTTGGTAAGAATTTTTTTTTTCTCGCAGAAATATATGGTCTAGGGAAAGGAAATCATTATCCAGAATATGTGTCATTCCAGTGAAGGCAAATTGTTTTTCCTTACCATGATAAACATGGTTTGGGAAAATCAACCTTTCTCCTCGTAGCTGGTTCTTCTATGGTAGACCACTATACGGGTTCTTCTATAGTTGGGCACCATATTGGTCTCCACTGCTGGCAGATTGGGCACTCTTTTGTATTGGCTTGTCTGTGTCTTTTGATAAAAAGAGATTTCTGGTTTTGAGTTCATGCATAATCTTTACCACTGCCTTCATGACCACTTTGTTTGAGAGAACTTTGACAAGCACATGAAGGGATTATTGATATCCACTAAATAGGTCATATTGTCTAATTGATTATGGAGAACCTTACTGATAGTGAGTGTCCTTGATGAGCATGACATGAGACAAATTTTGTCCCAGATTTTCAGCTCACTCTGATAATCAATCCTTATACTTTTCCACAGGACCAATCATGTTAATTAATAAATTAGTAACTGGGAAGAAAATGGTTCAACAGGCTTAAAACCTATTTCTTAACTTTATCACAGAAGACAGATATCCTAGTAAAAATACTTGAATAAAAGATAACAGGAAGTCTTTATCTACTAAATGCATTTGACAGAATGTCCCTAGTCCGTCTAGGAAGCGTATCATAAACAAACCTGAAGCTTTTGAATTTGGTAGACTATTGCTGGCTGAAGGATATCAGGTACATTTTGTAATAATGGGATATAAATAGAAATTGTGCCATAACAGAAATATTCTTACTCTTTAAACAATGTTCCACATGCATTCCTTAAATTTTATATGTGAATCCAAATTAAATATGACCTAATTAGGCAAGAGAGGACATACATTGGTGGAATATTGTGGGATCTGGCCAGCCTCCCGCAATGCAGCGGGCTCTTTCTTTGTTCCCAGGGAGATCGGCAGGTGGAGAAATAATAGACACACACAAGATAGTGAAAGCTGGGTCCAGGGGGTCACGTCACTGCCTTCTGATCCTGCGATGCTGCCAATGCACTGGATATACCAGCATTTATTATTAAGTTTAGTGAGGGTGGGGGTAGGTTAGTGAGGGATTTAGGGTCATTTGATTATGAGATGAGATGGTCACATGGGGATGAAGTAATTTTTTAACATACATCTGTATGCAGAAGTACAGTATACAGAGATAAGAATTTACAATATAGTGTGTGAATCAGTAATTTCTAACAGAGCCTTAAAACAGAAACACAGTCTTTCTATAACCTATGATTAGCAAAATATTAATCAACAGTACCAGTTGCAGCAAAAGCTGGTTACAAACAATCCATAGAAACAGGATGTGAAGCTAGACAACCAGTTAGATTAGAAATTCTCAGAAGGGAGTATGCCTTAACCCTAAAGAGGCCTAGAAGAGCCGTGGCAAGATGAGGGCGTTTATAGCCCTATCTTATCCATATGAACAGGCGCCCCAAATGCATCCATTTATAGGCTCTCCACAAGGGTCACATTCCATTCCCAGAGCTATGAATCTGCTTTTCTGGGATAGGAATCTTGGTGATGTGAAACCTCACTGACTGCACATCCATTCATAGGCTCTCTGCAGGGGGAAGCACATTATGCACTGTTGGCTCATTCTGGCAGCCCAACCTGGCATTGTCTTTACACAGTCCTGCATGCAATTTTGTATTTACAATAATCAGGAGCATTTCATCTTTTATTCCATAGCAATAGTTTCAGGGGGTCTCCCTAAAGTCGAACTGAGGTTGTTTTTTTTTTTTAACAGCTTCAAGAAAAGAATGTTTTGTTTGTGTTTTGTTGTTGGCGGTGTCCTTTAAATTATTTGGTCAGGAGTTTGAGACCAGCCTGACCAATATGGTGAAACCTTGTCTCTACTAAAAATACAAAAATTAGCTGGGCATGGTGGCACATGTCTCTAGTCCCAGCTACTTGGGGGGCTGAGGTAGAAGAATTGCTTGAACTTGGGAGGTGGAGGTTGCGGTGAGCTGAGACTGTGCAACTGCACTCTAGCCTGGGTGACAAAGCCAGACACCATCTCAAAAATATATATATATATATATATATGTATATATACACACACACACACACACACACACACACAACTTAAAAGAACATATGACTAGTGTTTCTCCTCTTTATAATAATAACAGAATTAAGAATTATCCTTATATTACACCAGAGTTCTAACAACCTGTAAAGTATATCAATAGTGTATTACTTGTCCAAAGGCTGCAATATAAACACTTTAAAAGTTGCGATTAGGATTATGAGACATTAGAAAGTCTATGTGTGAGTGCATCTCTCTGTGTGGTCAATGATTGATAATTTTTTAATGTGTCTTATATAGAATAAGAAAGGAAAACATATTTCAGAAATACCAATAACTAGAATATCTGAGTTACCAATTAGCTCCTCTTGCTCTTTTTCATAGGATCACAGTCACTTGTCTTGCCTCAAGTCCTACTGCTAGTTAGTTCATGATTTTAGACAAAAATTCTGTCTCAGATCTCAAGACAGTGCTCATTTTCCTGCATAGTTCTTTTTGTTCTATCTTTTCTAAAATAAGTTATAATAAGTTGATATCAAATCAAATGAAATGACAGCTGATTGGTGTGGTGGTGGGGCAATAAATAGGGCTTTAAATTCAGATGTTCTGTAGGCAAAAAAAAAAAATCTGTGTATTTCCAAAGTAAATGTTGTCTTGCTGTATTGTCAAACCTTGAAATTAAAGTAGGCTTTTTTGGGGGGGAGGGGGTTGTAATTTTTCACATGCAAAAGCAAAATTTAGTAAGTAAAGTTTATAAAAAAGATGATTCAGTGAAAAAAAGATAGAGTAACACTGGGTCTCTTTTCCTAAAAGTGGATCAAAATGCCTTAGAATGTAATAAAATATTCAATTATGATAACAGATGTAATTTAGACAATTACATATTTATAAATAGCATAAAACCTTTTTTGATTTGTTGTTGAAACAAATCTTAAAAGTTTCTATAAGAGAGTAAAATGGATATTGAAATTTATGTAAATATGCAATTCAAATTGTCTGAAAGGTATGTTTGTTTATTTCAGTTTAGAAATTGTTTATAATGTGTAAGCATAAATAGGTTTTTTCCTTCCGTCTATATAAAAAGTTTCAGAGTTTTCTGGTTTAGTTTACCTATGAGACGTTTTTTACCAAGGTTAATTTCGCATTGAATAAAAGCTTTGATTTATCTATGTTTTAATCTGCATCTGGATCTGGACTGCATTTCTTAATCAGGGTCTATGATCAATATATTGCTGAGTCTCCAATATTATGGAGATCGGGGGTTCAATTTTAAACAATGTAAAATATAGTTCACATATATATAGTTAATTATTTCATTAAAACTATTTATGTCATTATTTATTTCCCTCACTCATTATAATCAATAATTGACTATCTTGATATATTATTATAAGCCAAGTCATATTTCCAAGATTCACATAGAAAGGGGAATGCATGCATCAACACAGCTAGGTTTGAAAGTAGATACTAAACGAAACTCACTTCTGGTGTATCTGCACAGTAAATATTTCATGACAGCACTTGAAGGAAGATAGGAACAATCCCTCAGTGTCCTGGGCAAGATTGATTTTCTCAGATAATACCACTACATACAGTATTTACTGGCTTTTATACAGATCAGCAAGGTTTCAGACAAGATGTTGCTATGCTGACTGAATAATTTCAACTTCAATTGAATATATAATGACTGCTTGAGCATCTGTGACAACATTCTTTGGAAAACACTGTGTTAAAAACATTAAGAGGAATTAGTTTTTAAAGAGAAATACAAGCCTCATTTTGCTTATACTTTCTGGTAACAACTAAATACTGAAAATAATATATGACATATAAAAAGTGTATCTACTAGAATCTGAAAGTATTAGTTTTCTGCATGTATTTATATTGAATTATTAGTTGTGTATAAAATTTAAAATAGTTATTTTATATGACTAACTTTCATATATGTACTATATTAAACTATATTTATAATATTTTACACTAGCAAAATTTCCTCATAAGTCAGTGATTTTCACTTTGTATTTTTATTAAACAATAAAGATAAAGTGGACACATATAGTGAAGATAAAGAAACCCAATGACCACGGAGTAGAATAATAGACATTGGAGATTACAAAAGGGGGGATAGTAAGAGGGTGATGAGGGTTGAAAATTTGCCTGTTGGGTGCAGTGTTCAATATTGGGTAGTGATGGGTACAGCAAAACCTCAGACCTCATAACTATGCAATATATGCTTGCAAGGAACCTATACTTCTACCCCTAAAATATATAAAATTAAAATAAAAAATAAATTTAATAACAATGTAAACCTTTCCTGTATGTCTGTCATAAAATAAAATAGTACATTTTAAGTAATTAAGTTCTTTCAAAGTAATGTCATTTTTGTCATTATTAAGTCTTTAACATGTTTTTCAAATAACTTTTTTTATTTTCTCAAACAAAAGGACTAAATTCCAGAAAAAGTACATGAAGCCTTATTCATAAAGTAAATATGCAAAATTTTATGAACATTTTGAAGTCAAAATCATCTCATATATTTAGATTATATTGCAACTATTACAAAATAGTTTTTATTATCTCGGTGATATTTTCCCCATCTCTTATATAAAATGTATCTCAATTTGAAGAAAATATAAATTGGAGTGTATATTGTTATTAAAAAAGAAATATAAATAAGTTATAAAATTATAAATCAATACCACCAATTTATCTTTGGAAAAGTTGTAATAGGAATGCTCATGAAACATACAACAGCAAAATTATTTCACTCAAATATTGTGCAAATAAAATTATCTATAAAACCTTCATTGCAGTTTGGTTGACTCAAGATGCAATTTAGAAAATACCTTCGGAAAGTAAAGTAACGTAGAAAGTACATAATTAGAAATCCCAATGCATAAAACATCTTTTAGTCTCTTGTTAATAAAAAAAAACTCAGAAGATCTACATTAAATGTGATATTAACATAAAATTATTCAACTTGATGGAGGAAAACGTAAAGATTGTGACCGTCAAAAGGGCATTGCCCTGGGTGTATTAAATTTAGTGAGAATAAAACATTTAACAGTTAAATAGCTTTTCAGAGATTGTTGAATGTCAAATGTCTCTGGGCTGTCAAATTGCTCAGTTCATTCAAGGGTGAATGAGTCAAATACGCAATAATATCTATGTTCTCTTGATTTATTAGTTATTTGGAATTTGTTTCTAAAAAGTAGTAAAAAAATGCTTAGGTAAGTTCATAAGGCAAACATTCATACAGTGAGTTCCATCATATACTTGTGACTATCATTCCCAGTAAATATAATATGAGGGACACAAAGAAGAAACATGACTACATGCTTTCTTGAAAATCGTGTTATCCTAAGAACTATCCATTAATTTAATGAGTATATAAAACATTCCAACTGTACTTAACTTTCAGAATTGTTTTAGTTTTGAATTTTATACTCAGAAACTGTAACAGTAATCTATTGCTTTCTCTAAATATTAAATTATAGTAGTTTTTATTACCTATTGTGGTATGTGTTTTCTTTTCTTCTTTTTTTTTCCTAGATCACATAATGATTAAGAGATATTTCTACCAGAGCAAGTCACTAATGCATTCCCAAGAGTGGACTTATTTCCTCCTCCAGCTGGCCTCTTCCAGCTTCTCTACAGCACTGGATCTTCTACCAGTCTTTCCTTTGTCTCTGTAACTTCACCCTCCAGGTAAAGTCTTGTGTAATATCCCTGTCAAGGCAGTACCAATAAACCTCTCTCTTGCATTGCCCACATCTGGTCCACAGCAATCAAACTCTTTGCTCTCTAATACCCAGTGACAACTTTTGTCTGAATATGAAGTCTGCACCTTGTAGGAGTCAGGGTTCTTTTGTGAAGCAGAACTAATAGGATATATGTATACACATACATAGGATGGATTTTTTATGGGAATTAGCGCCCATGTTTATGGTGACAGAATTCCCACAATATGCCATCTGTGAGATAGAGAGCCAGAAATGCCAGTGGCATAATTCAGTCTGAGTTTGAAGGCCTGAAATCCAGAAGAGCCAATGGCGTACTGTCAGTCCAAGGCTGAAGACCTGGGAGGGGGACTGGGTTGGGGTAACGTAGGGGACACTGCTGTAAGTCCAGGAGACTGAAGGTCTGAGAACCAGGAGCTCTGATGCCCAAGGACATGACAAGATAGATGCCCCAGCTCAAGAAGAGAGAAAAAAATTCACCCTTCCTTCACCTTTTTATTTTATCTGGCTATCAGCACATTGAATGATTTGGCCTACATCAGGGAGGGCTGATCTTCTGTACTCAGTACGCTGATTCAAATGCTAATCTCTTCCAGAAATGCTTTCACAGACACACCGAGAAATAATGTTTTACCAGGTAATTGGGCAGCTGGTCATGTCGACACGTAAAATTAACCATTACACTCCCAGTACAGCCCACCGTCTCTTGACGCTCTGACACTTCAGGCTGCTTCAGCTCTAGCTTCTCACATTATTTCTTATGCTACCCAACGTTCAGGTAGACCTGATAAAATCCTCTCTCACTAAGCCTTATATATGGGAGAAGCAATTCTCTGGCCTTCCGTACAAGAGAGTGAAAGATATTTCATAACCATTTATAAAGGATCGTTCTCCTTCCTAATTTTTTTAATTCAGATCGTGTTAAAAGCTAAGAGCTGGTGTTCACTAAATTTGACAGGTTGTCTTTCATAATCTTATAGTGTACCCTGCATAAGTATCCAGACACTCACTATAGGATGTCAGGTACTTGGCCTTACTTAATTGTCCTCAGCCTCTAAAACATTGTCAAAATTCTTGGCTACAGACTGAAGACATACAAGTAACATCCTGTTACAAATTTTATAACATGCATAAGGAATCAGTAAACTCTTTCTATGGTAATTGAGTCACTAAAGCATAAATTAAACATGCATTTTACCTTTGAGTTTAAAATAATAACTGGGAAATACATTAAAAATATTATCTTTTATGTTGCACATATTACCTCGTCTTATTTTCTTCAGTCATAAAATTATACATAAAACTAGTTTGCATAAGAATACAGACAGAAATAGTAAGTACCATAGCACTAACCAATAATTTTACTGAGGATATCCTAGGCAAAATTATGGATTATATTATATTATCTGGTTAATTACAAACCAGTCTTAATATTTAAGATTAAACATTGATATCACTCAAAATTGGGACTGATAAAATTTCTTGAGAATCTATTAGGTTGGTGAAAAAGTAATTGCATTTTTTGCCATAAAAGTAATGATACAAAATGCAATAACTTTTGCACCAACCTAATAATTATTGTCATAAAAGTTCTTACATAAAATGTGGTCCAAATATAGTTTAGTATTAATATTGATGCTGCATTTCAGTGAGCTTCATTCAGTCTGCCTTTATTCATTTTCATTTTTTTTTGAGTCACATTTGAGTTTTCTACATTTTGGTGAATTGTGCCTCAGTGAGAAGACTGTTACTGCAGTGCATTTAGCAGCTGTTTTCATTTTACTCTTTTTCTGAAATGCTTTGCTTTAGAAATTTTTTTCCAGCAGATTTTGTTGAATCATACGTCATTTTTGAGGTCATTAATGGCCCATTAATGTTTATTATAAAAAACAGTTCATAATTGATAGCATAGTTAAATTAATAGATTTCACATGTGTATTAATTGTTCTCATTTTTCTATACTTTCATTGTTTCCCAATAACATTTTAAATTGAAGAATGATGAAGTTCATAAATTTGAAAAGGAGAGTTTTATTGCTCATAAAGAGTTGCAGCCTACAGGGTGGCCACTCTGACAGACTGGGAATAAGAGCTTCCAGCCAGAAGCCAGCAACAGACACTGGGAAAAGTAGACCACAGCAAGAAGCCAACCAAACACTTCAAGAGAGGGAGAAAGGGACCAGAAATGCTGAGCAAAGTGGCAGAATATACATATTTAATAAACTATAGGAGGAGTCATGATTATTTATGAGAGGAGAAATGTGCACATGCACAATTAAGTTTCATGCCCCTTCCTGGGACCCAGGATCAAAAAATGGCAGAGTTAGCATAATCCAAGTGTGGAGTTTTCTGCCTTCTAACATCAAAAGATGAAGCATAGGATACGAGAACCCTTCCTGCACAGTTTCCATAGACTTGCCATGACCACCTGATGTTCCACAGACTCTTAGGAAAAAATGCTGCTTGGTTGTTGTGCTGAAACTACAAAAGGGAGGTGTAGCATCAGGCAGTTGGTTGACATCAATGGTAGTCTCACAATAGGGCTGGTTTCTGTTTAGCCCTTAGGGAAGAAAGCCTAAGAGTAGTTGGCAAGGGAGGGAGTATATGGAAACCTGTCTGACCTCCCATTTCATCCTTGCCAATAACTCAGGTTTCAAGTTTACTCTGGGGACCCCTTGGGAAAGAGGGATTCTGTTCAGTCAGTTGAGGGGCTTAGGATTTTGTTTTTATTTCTCAACATATATTACCTACTTATATTCTTAATCATTATTTTCTATTCTCAAAATGTTTGCTTTATTTACTCTTCATAGGAGCCTATGTATTGAGCACTTTTTCCCACTAGTTTCTGACAACTATGTTTATGACAAACCTGGATATTTACTGACTACTGATAATTTCTTTGTTCCATATTATTAACTAATTATGTCATACTTTCCCTTTAGGCATATAATTTAAAAAGCCAACTCACGTTTAATAATCATATTATTTGTACCATGTATTGTGGAGCTATAACATTAAAAAAAATGCTATTTTCCTTTAAGGAACACATAAATTGGAAGGCGAATTTTAATATATACATTTGAAATTATCAGATTATCTGTGTATAGTTTGTCTTTGTTATTAAATTGATAAGTTAATTTTTGAAATCTATACATAGATATATATGTATTATTGGTTAATTCGTTGGTCAATTAGTCATATCTTTATTTTATTGAAATATTTTCAAACCAGGACTTTTACAATTATCCATACATTCTCTTTGTTACACAAAATTGATTATTTTTCTTTACATTTACTTGAGATGAAACATTTTTAAAAGTTTCTACTAAAAGCAAAAGGATTAATTGTACAATTTCCCTTATCTTTATCAGTTTCTCTCCTCTCATGTGAAAAAAAGTTATAATTGATATTTTTAAAAGTGGCATGCTGTTTACTTTGGGACTTGAAAAATAAAATAGCTAAGTTCCCTGAATCATTAAGTTTAATCATAGGTAAAGCAATTACTTCTCACCCCATGAGTAACAGCTTATGTCGAATCACCACTACCTCCCTCATACAAGGAAGGAAAGTCACTATAGCTATCTTTTGCAGAATTAAACAAAACACATATTCTTGCCAATGTATTTCTGACTCCTAATTTTAATGTATTACAAATGCTTAAAAGCTGTTTTTAACAAGGAGAAAATATTGAGAAATAGTAAAGTTTGGTAAGATATATATAAAAGTACTTTTGTTTTTCTTAAAAATGTCTTTATAAAATTATGAAGCTTAAAATTGTGAGAGATTAAATGGTTATGACCTCCTGGTTTCAGAGCAGTAAGTTTCAGAGCCCTCTGATCTCTGAAGCTGTCTTATATTCTGTTTCTGTCTCCTGTCCCCCTCAGCATACTTCCCTGCTTTCAATTCAGGAACAACAACAACAAAAAAAAATAAAGAAAATTCTGCATTGGTAGACATATTAAATGATTTATTATATTGACAGTGAAATTAAATATTTTCTTATTTTTCTTCATTCTTAAATGGTCGAGAGGAGGAAATTTGTCAGCATTTTTCCTCAGTAATTTGGTAAGTAGAAAATAGGTAGATATTACTGATACATTGTATTTTTAAAGTCCATGTACCCATGTAAAGTACACAGAAATATATACATGTGCATACATAACACACATGTATTAGTTCAAGATGTTGTATTTAACATTTTTTGCTTAATTATTTTAATATATAGGAACTTAAGGAGGGTAATAATTTCAAGTCCTGGGTTGAACCCTAATTTCCCATAGTTTATTAGTGAGAAACTACTCTCCAGGTCCAATTGTGATTTCCTAAAATGAATGAAAAGAAGGCTGATTTTAGTATCCAAATTCAAGGATTCATGAAAATAATAAGTGGATAATCTTAGAAAACTTAGTTAAAATGTTAAGAAAAAATAATACACAATGGTGTCTTGAATACGTTATTTCTTTTTTGAAATAGGTATTAATGCAGATACTATAGTCTGAGTGTTGGCATTTTCTCACATGAAGAATGAGATATGCCCTCAGGTTGCCATCAAATGCAGCCAAACATAGAATTTGTCTTGCTTTGCATGAAGCATAGTAATACTTGCTCAAATATTTAAAAAGACAACAGATAGTGAAACTTTAAGCTAGGCATGTTAAGCTTCTGACACATCTTCAGAACATTTTTGCCTAATTTTCTTTAAATATAGATCAGGATAAACATATGTATTTGATGAATAAGCATTTTTCTTATGGCTTTTTAATTAATAAAGATACTTAAATGCTGATACAAATCGCAGCAAGCCACCATGGCACGTGTATACCTATGTAACAAACTTGTACATTCTGCACATGTATCCCAGAACTTAAAGTGTACGTATATATACACACACACACACACACACACACATAAGCCTCCCAGATTGCAGTCACTTCAGCAATTCAGAGGCTCATATATAATCATCTATAAAATATCTGTTTTAAACACACCTATTATTGAAAAGATTTTGTTTAGTGCTTTACTTTTTAAATCATCCAGTATGAGTGAATTGAGGTTATAACCTTGAACTGCTTATTTGAAGAACTCTTAACCATTATCACCATGAAATTAATTTCTTAGACTAAAAGACAGGTAAAATATTTTGGGGTGAATGAAATTCATGACCTTTTAGATTGCTTTCCTTAGGGTCAGACCTTCACTGAACAATTATACAACTTTTCCAGCTGGTTTTAGAAGAATAATTGCTATTATGGTAGCTCAGAGAAGCTTTTATTCAAAAGTAAAAGTAAGGCATTTTGTTAATATAAAATGATAAAATTATAATAAATTTATTTTTTGAAACTGAATGAGTTGCTTTGTTATGGTAATTTCAAATATTTGGAAATCTCTAGATTTTAAGCTTCCTTCTCCATATTACAAATGTCAGGTCTTAACTAGTATGTAAATAGATAAACATTTTGTTTTACAATTCTCTAATTTTGACTTATGTGAACAAACATTTATAGTATGTTTAGAAAATTTAAAATTTTGTTTTTTACATGCAAATAATTTCAAAACTAGCTCAATAAACTAAATTTTATGCAAATATATAGTATTGTTTGTACTGTGTTAATTCTTGCAAAATAATCTTTCACAATATTACAAAAATTTATTTTAACACATTTATTGTTCAACTATTACTGTATTCATTGGTTCTGAGCACCTATTTTCTACATTTTAACATGTCTGAAATACCTACCAGGTCATGGGTCAATTAGCAGTGTGTTTTTCCATTTTTTTTTTTTTTTAGCAATGTTGAAACCATCAGACCTTCAATGAACTGTGTTACCAGTCAATATAGTATCTACTGACAGTCTGAGAGTTACAGACATAAATTCTGTCTTTCAATTTAGGAAATATAGAACATTTGAAGGGATAAATGGGATAATTATGATAAAATTGCTTTTTTTTTTTTTTTGAGATGGAGTCTCGCTCTGCCACCCAGGCTGGAGTGCAGTAGCATGATCTCGGCTCACTGCAACCTCTGCCTCCCAGGTTCTAGCAATTCTCTTGCCTCAGGCTCCCGAGTAGCTGGGATTACAGGTGCACACTGCCACGCCTAGCTAATTCTTTGTATTTTAGTAGAGACTGGGTTTCACTGTGTTGCCAAGCTGGTCTGGAACTCCTGAGCTCAGGCAATCCACCCCACTAGGCCTCCCAAAATGCTAGGATTATAGGCATGAGCCACCACTCCTGGCCGCATATATATTTTTATAGAAGAAATGTGGACTATGTAATACTTCCTCAGAAGTATTTAACTTCAAGAAGACTAAATGCCTGCATTCATACTAAAATTTTATATAGTTATAATATCATTGACATAAATAATATTAATCTTGATTAGCATTATACAATTTGTTTTTAGTTGATATTTTATTAAGATATCTCTTGTCAGAATTGGCTACCATAAATAGTAAAATTTTAAAATCTCGATTTTTTTCTTGGTCCTATAACACATCAAATTTGTAGTTAGAGGTCTTTAAATTTTGAAAGTGCTGTTTTAAGGTTAGATATATTAATTATGCTGTATTGTTCTTTAAAGCAATATTATAACCATTCATTCTAATTTGAAAAAGAGTAGGAATATAACTGTAAGATACAGAACTGTAAAATAATAGAATTCATCATCACTGAAATACTTTCTACAGAGGCTCAGTGACCTCATATCAAATTTTCAATTAGAGAACATTCTTAGTAAGCATGGGGATGAACAGATGGATCTGGGTCCCTTTCAATTCTGAGTCATTTTCAACCCCACCAGATTCTCATTATTTCTATAATCTGTATCAAATATGTACAGACTTCTGGAGGCAAAGGTATGCAATTAGTGTTTTTAGATGCCAATGTTGTTAGGTGCCATTGACTAACTAACCACTGCTTTTCAAGGTTATGGGTAGGTGTTCTGAAATCCTTTTTATATGAAGAAATAATCCTTATGACAACAAATTTCCTGCTTCTTTACTGATGGTGTTTCTCAGCCTTATCACTTTAAGGCCTCTTCACTAGTAATATGTAGGAAGAGATTTTGGCAACCCAGTCCACTAGAATTATCACACTCTGGTCACTGGGACTCTGCTACATTTTCCTTTTTGTTCCCCATTCAGAAGAAAAACCCTTTGGATTCATCCTTCTGGGATCTACCACGTGTAGTTTTTCATAGAATATAATTCAGCCTAAGTATAATATTCTCAACTGTTTTGAATAAAGTAAAGGCATAAACCAACAAAATGAGAAGGTGAGTAACAAGGCATGAGGCAAGGAGAGAGATTCAGCAATAATCTGAGAGAGCCACAGTCAGAGAATTATTGGAGACTGAAACATGGAAAGGAAAAATCTGTTGAAAATCAAAAAGCCTGTACTCCTGTTAATACACAAGTAATAATAAATTCACATAATCAGCAACTTCCCAGCAATATGCCCATCTTACCTAAACCTAGTCCTACTTTTACTTCCTCATTTGGCAGAAATACACAGGAAAATAGAGGCATTTAGATTAAATTTATTTCTTTCCTTCTTTCCTTCCTTCCTTTCTTCCTGCCTTCCTTCCTTCCTTCCTTCCTTC